>NC_084734.1:40166342-40466342 GCF_033978785.1 Entelurus aequoreus
GCTGCCTGGCTAACTGCTAGCTGGCAGCATTGGGCGCCCAGCGGGAGGCGGCTACTTCTTGTGGGATGTAACCGAGGAGCGACAGCAGCTTCCCGGGAGGTTTATTCAGCCAGCGAGCGGCACATAAAGAAAAACAGGTAAGCCAATCAAGAGGCGTGGCGGTGGGTGGTTGATGACAGGGGGCCGCCAGCTCAAAGCCACCATAAAACTCGGCCGCTGCGGCGCGGCCTGAGTTTGCTGCCCGCCGTGCACGTGCGTGTGCGTGCGCTCGCCACCGTTCACTGACGCACATTCACATGCCCGCGCCGTGCACGGTCTCAGCCACTTGTAAATTAGTCGACGCTGTTACGTAAGCTAAGCACCCCGAGTGGCCTCAAGTGCCGCTTCTTCTGAATCTTACCTGAGTCTTCTTGACCTCCTTTTTGTATTCTTGTTGTTGATCATGGCTATTTATATGGGACACAAATAATGCTTTACAACATGATATCCGATTCCAAACCATGTATCAGACTCACTCACCATGTATCGGACTCATTCAACATCTATTAGACCAGGGCTGCAGCTATTGATTTTTTTGATAATCAAGTGATCGATCATATAGTTTGTTTGAGAAAAGGGATCTATTATGCAAAACCAAATTTTATTGCATATTGGTACCTGTTGGTGTGCATTTGTGATCTGCATCAAACTGTGGAGCCTTGGCGGAAATATTCATAACATTTATTTATAAAATGACGAGCAGGAAAACCTGAGCAAAACAGACTTGAAGGGATGATATGGCCTCTGTGTTTTTTCTGACCTAACGTATATTCCGCTCTAATTCCGTATTGAGCACTGAATAACGGATAAACCACAGAAACCTTGACTATATATATAAATATATGTATATAAACCATAAGTAAGTAAAATATATAAAATACATAAATAATCATTATCTCATTTTAAAAAAAAAGTTTCAAGATGAAAGCTGTCATACATTTTTCTGTGCATATTCCAAATGTCTTTTCGTCATCAACGTTCCTCTTGTAGTTTCCATCATAGATCATGAAAACTGGCAGATGATCACTGATATCGGATATTAGCAGACCACTTGTGGTATTATCAAAATCATTATTAAAAATATGATCAATAAGTGTGGCGCCGTGTCCCGAAATTCTGCTTGGCCTTGTGATTTTAGGATCTAAACTCAAGCGTACATTGTCTATGAAGTCATTTATGGACTTTTGTTTGTTAGGGTTCAAGAGGTCAATGTTGAAGTCTCCACATAAGAAAACAACAAAATATAAATTTTTTGGTTATTTATTTACCAAATTTGTAAACAATGGCATAACATACATATACACACAGGGTCCATTGCCAGGGTTAATGTTGTCAACATATATAAAATAAAAACTAAATAAGATAAGGCTCAGAATGGTTTCTTAACAAAACCTTTCTACATATAATGTAGGGCTGGGCGATATATCGATATACTCGATATATCGCGGGTTTGTCTCTGTGCGATATAGAAAATGACTATATCGTGATATTCGAGTATACGTTCTCAGGCAGTTGCTTTTAGCTGCGGGGCATTAAACTGCATGCGTTTCTCACTCTTTTCTGTCTCTCCTTCTCACAGAGACATACAACGAGCGCACCTTCTTACATACGTAACGTACTGTCACGTGAGCAACATCACACGCTCCCGCGGAGCAGAGAGGTAGCGACATGGTAACGTTAGCTGTGATGCTAACAGCTAACGGTGCAGGGGCGGGTGGTAATACGAGAGAAAGAAGGTGCGAACATGGTAACAAATTGAGGAAGAAGTAATTCCCATGAAAAACAGCATGGGGTTTATCGTCTGGCGGTGGTTTGGCTTCAAGCGGGAATATGTCTGTACATCTCCGTTCGGTGCCACACCAACTAAATGCCGAAGCAACTATTTCCACATCAACACCGTAGGACATATACTATTTGATATGCAGCTAATTTTTATGTGATACATATTGAAATATCTTGTGTGACATTATGTTTTAAACTATTGTAGTGGCGTTCTTTACAAAAAGTGCACTTTAATTTAGTGTTGTTTTGATAAGTCATCTTAGTGACACCATGCACAAAAGTGCACTAATAACTTGTTTTTAAATGTCTCTGACAATCTTGCACTTTCTGTTTTGGAAATGACATGAATGTTTGTGCCACTGCTTAATAACTGTTTAATAAATACAGTTTTGTTAAATTGACTTAGTTGTGATTTCCCTCTCTTCATGAAAGATTAAAAATAGCATATATTAATGCAGTATGAACAAGAATGTTTTAATGTAGACACATAGAATCATCATACTGGTGATTATATGTATCAAGTGTTCATTCAAGGCTAAGCAAAATATCGAGATATATATCGTGTATCGCGATATGGCCTAAAAATATTGAGATATTTAAAAAAAGGCCATATCGCCCAGCCCTAATATAAAGTGCTTTTTTTGATTGATTGATTGAGACTTTTATTAGTAGATTGCACAGTACAGTACATATTCCGTACAATTGACAACTAAATGGTAACACCCCAATAAGTTTTTCCAACTTGTTTAAGTCGGGGTCCATGTTAATCAACATTAAACTGCCTCAAGTTGTTGCTCAGATTAAATAAAAATGACAAAACTTTTCTTCTACATATAAAGAGTGCAACATTAAAGGCCTACTGAAAGCCACTACTACCGACCACGCAGTCTGATAGTTTATATATCAATGATGAAATCTTAACATTGCAACACATGCCAATACGGCCGGGTTAACTTATAAAGTGACATTTAAAACTTCCCGGGAAATATCCGGCTGAAACATCGCGGTATGATGACGTATGGGCGTGACGAAGTCCGAGTAACGGAAGTTATGGTACCCCGTAGAATCCTATACAAAAAGCTCTGTTTTCATTTCATAATTCCACAGTATTCTGGACATCTTTTGCAATTTTTTTAATGAACAATGAAGGCTGCAAAGAAGACAGTTGTAGGTGGGATCAGTGTATTAGCAGCGGACTACAGCAAATAACCAGGAGGACTTTGTTGGAGCGCTAGCCGCGCTAGCCGGCGACCTCACCTTGACTTCCTACGTCTCCGGGCCGCCAAACGCATCGGGTGAAGTCCTTCGTCCTTCTGCCGATCGCTGGAACGCAGGTGAGCACGGGTGTTGATGAGCAAATGAGGGCTGGCTGGCGTAGGTGGAGAGCTAATGTTTTTAGCATAGCTCTGTGCAGTCCGGTTGCTAAGTTAGCTTCAATGGCGTCGTTAGCAAAGCATTGTTAACCTTCGCCAGCCTGGAAAGCATTAACAGTGTATTTACATGTCCACGGTTTAATAGTATTGTTGATTTTCTATCTATCCTTCCAGTCAGGGGTTTATTTCTTTTGTTTCTATATGCAGTTAAAGCAAGATGCTATCACGTTAGCTCATAGCTAAAGCATTTCGCCGATGTATTGTCGTGGAGATAAAAGGCACTGAATGTCCATTTCGTGTTCTCGACTCTCATTTTCAAGAGGATATAGTATCCGAGGTGGTTTAAAATACAAATCTGTGATCTACAATAGAAAAAGGAGAGTGTGGAATCCAATGAGCCAGCTTGTACCTAAGTTACGGTCAGAGCGAAAAAAGATACGTCCATCGCTGCCTCTCAAGTCATTCACTGTAACGTTCCTCATCTACGAATCTTTCATCCTCGCTCAAATTAATGGGGTAATCATCACTTTCTCGGTCCGAATCTCACTCGCTCCATTGTAAACAACGGGGAATTGTGAGGAATCCTAGCTCCTGTGACGTCACGCTACTTCCGGTACAGGCAAGGCTTTTTTTTATCACGAGCAAAAGTTGCGAACTTTATCGTCGATTTTCTCTACTAAATCCTTTCAGCAAAAATATGGCAATATCGCGAAATGATCAAGTATGACACATAGAATGGCTCTGCTATTCCCGTTTAAATAAAAAAAAATCATTTCAGTAGGCCTTTAAACAGTTTCAAGTCAACTCAGCCTCAGATTACCCCCCCCCCCCCAGCCTCCCCCCCCCAGCCTGGCTAATTTGGCAGTAAGAGGATATATAGGCTCATTGTTCTTCCGCCATAGAAGTGGGTCAAAATCTAGTTTTTAATGCAATATGGATTTATATCTGCTGCTATAAAAACATTTGTTATTGCTTTAGCCCTGCCTGACTCGCCGAAGAGAGGCTGCTTGAATGCGGTGGTGACACTTCAAATGGGTTAGCATGTGTTATGAGAGTAGCGTATGTGTGTGTGTGGCCCTTTAATATGTGACAGCATGTGAGGTGAGTGTGTGGGCGAGCGAGGTGAGAGAGCAGTAGCGTGAGTGCAGGTAGTGGCTAGTGTTTTGTTGGATTGGCTGTGTGCAAGACCTCAATAAAGCCACGATTTGCAACTAATCGCCGGACTCGTCATTCACCCTGGAGTCCGGAGCTGTAGAGACCCACTGCCTGGTAGAGTGAAGGGTGTTGCCCCCGAGAATACATCGGCCCTGGAGGAGTGTCTACCCTGCGCTCCTCGACTACGGTCTGGGAAAGGTGCAACACATGTTTGACGTGTTGTCAGAAGCAGCTGCTGAACAATGTCGGCAAACCTCCGTCCTCCATTGTTGTATCGTGCAGCCAAAGTGTTCCCAAACGGGAGATCTTAACGAGGCAGGAGGGTCTTCCAGCTCTGGCTTTTACATGTTGTCCTAGCCCGGTCGCTGCTAGCATGTCTACTCGTTCGGGACACCTCCGAACCGAACCCCCCGTACCGAAACGGTTCAATACAAATACACGTACCGTTACACCCCTAGTGAATGGAGAATCCGAACTCCTGTGAGAGCTTGTGTCAATATCTGATGTTTCTATTCCAAATTGAATGGATGTATTTGATGGAGAACCGTCCCAGATCTGCTCGCATAGTTTGAAGTACAGCAAACATTTCTACCGTAACCACTTCTTCCACCTGCGTCGACTGCTTGTCAGTACTTTTCATGAATCACTTTCAGTTTAGTGCGTTTTGTCGCTGTTTTAAGTAGCCCATCTCCACATTGTTTAGTTTAGGATAGGGCGATTGAGTGTTTCGGGGATGAATGAGAGATACCCGACACATTTGTTTGGTAAAATAATGTTCCTTCTCCTCACACAGTTATTTCACTCACATCTTAACGGTTTGAACAATTTCCCTTGTGGATCATTAAAGTTTGTCTAAGTCTAAGTCTAACAGCTGATTCCGTTTTATTGGCCAATTATGTGACACCGTTCGCGGTTAGGTGAACGCAGAAATCATATGCCTTACTTTTTTTTTTAGTTGATTGATTATTGATTAGTAGGGGTGTAACGGTACACAAAAATTTCGGTTTGGTACGTACCTCGGTTTAGAGGTCACGGTTCGGTTCATTTCCGGTACAGTAAGAAAACAACAAAATATAAATGTTTTGGTTATTTATTTAGCAAATTTGTAAACAATGGCATAACGTATATATACACACAGGGTCCATTGCCAGGGTTAATGTGGTCAACATATATAAAATAAAAACTAAATAAGATAAGGCTCGGAATGGTTTCTTTACAAAACCTTTCTACATATAAAGTGCTTTTTTTGATTGATTAATTGAGACTTTTGTTAGTAGATTGCACAGTACAGTACATATTCCGTACAATTGACCACTAAATGGTAACACCCCAATAAGTTTTTCAACTTGTTTAAGTCGGGGTCGACCTTAATCAACATTAAACTGCCTCAAATTGTTGCTCAGATTAAATAAAATGACAACACTTTTCTTCTACATATAAAAAGTGCAACATTAAACAGTTTCAAGTCAACTCAGCCTCAGGTTAACTTTTCTCCCTTCCTCCCAGCCTGGCTAACTTGGCAGTAAGACGTGGGAGCTGTTTGCTTGTCTTTATCTTTGTTGAAGCGATGTTCACTTGGGGGTGGTGCCGCTTCAAATGGGTTAGCATGTTTGACGTGTTGGCAGAAGCATGCCTTACCGCTGCTGAATAATGTCGGCAAACCTCCGTCCTCCACACCGCGCAGCCGAAGTGTTCCCAAACGGGAGATCTTAACGAGGCAGGAGGGTCTTCCAGCTCTGGCTTTTATATGTTGTCGTAGCCCTGTCGTTGCTAACATGCCTTGCGTTGTGCCTCGGTGTGCATTGTTTACACAACGTGCGCTACGCTACTTAATATGTTTGTGTGGAAACTCGTTCGGTACACCTCCAAAGCAAACCGGAACCCCCGTACCGAAACGGTTCAATACAAATACACGTACCGTTACACCCCTATTGATTAGGCATACTAGCGCTGCCTATCCATCCATTTCCTACAGCTTGCTGTGTAAAGATAAAAAGCAGCTACCATGGTGACATTCCAAACTTCTAGTAGTTGTGGTCTTTTTTTCACTCATTTCCTAATCATCTGTTTAATTGTCACAAGTTCCGTAATTTGGATGTGTGTTGCGTGGCTAATTATGCATACTTTTATTTTATTTTTAATTTTTAAATGATATTTTCTTAATCGTGAGAAGCCATAATCGAAATCGAAACCAAAATTCAATTTATTGTTCATCCCTACGATAGATGTATCCTTACATGACCTCAACCATGCCATAAGAAGTAAATATCATCTTATATAGGTAATTGGATAGGGACTGCCATTGTGGTTCCTTTTTAAATTGAATCCAAAATGACTTTTCCCCGCACACAGGTTTTTAACGCATTAGGATAACTGGAAGCAACAAAACATTTATGTTGACTTTAAGAAGTACAGGGATGTAACAATTACTGGTACAACAACAAACTACGGTAAAATTCATGACAGTTAATACTACCTTTTAAAAATCTGGATTATCGTAAAACCGAGATTTCTTGACAGATTTTAGTATGTGTATGACTATTTTTTGAGCACCTTCAACAATACTATGATAATAAGGATAACGGTAATAATTTTGGTGACAATAACCGTGATTTTTTTTCATTAGTGTCATCCAAACAATTAATGAGGTTATATGTCGATAAGTACAATTATTCCAGTTTGACCTAGGAGTCCACACCAGCCTGCTGCTCTTTAACTGACTTAAATTTTATCTTAAAGACAAAAAAAGAGAAGCTTTGTCTAAAGTGACCATGCTTAATCCAAAATATTTAAATCTGTGCCTTGAGTGAAATTTATGACCTACTTAACACGATTAGAATTACAAAGTATTACAGTATTATAGTTATGATTGTTATGCAAGCTGCAGCTGTTGGATAATAGTTGCTGTTTTTGCATCAATAGCCAGAGTTATGCTGAAATTTGACCTTTTTTTGCGTGCTGCTGGAGGCACCGTCAGGGCAGCGAGGATTGTATAGAGGTCTTAGAAAGCTGTCAAGTTTGAATGTGCTAACTTGAGCAGCAACATATCTGTCATTGTGGACCACCGGGGGGCTTTGTGTGAACCTTATTAACACCAGGTTGTCTGTCTACAAAAGTTATGTTGCCATAGGTTGCCATGTTACTATTTGCTAATGCAGGTGTGTTAAAAGTAGGTCAAGAGACAGTCAAATAAGTTAACAAAATCTGCTTTCCGGTTCCAGCTTATCACAACCTCAGGTGCAATATATTGTTGACGTTTTTGATTTGTGTATTGTTTAACACACAGGTTGCCTGTGGTTGTTGGGGGTGACGTTGTCGTTTAATTTGCCATCATAAAGGCCACATCCGTGTCAAAAAAATATTCATCACTTAAGTGTAGTTTTCTTGTCCACGCAAAAAAACATTCATAGCCTGTCATGCGTATTTTGTCCAATCAAAAAAAGCAGCCACAGCTGACTTGGTGCCCTTTTAATTACTCTGTTCATCAATACTGCACGTACAATGACATGTATAATATCTTTAAAATCAGCGCACAGAAAGCCCAGGAAACATGAATGGTTTTTTTTTCCCCACTACCCATGCCGTGTAGATGATAAAGTGCATGCTGTTGTACAAAATGAACTAATACACTGCCAGTGTTTCCCACAGATTGCCAATATACTTGTGGTGGTTGTGGGGCGGTGTGGCTGAGGTAGTGTCATTTTGACGTAATCATATAATTAGCTGTGATGTATATATTTCTTTAAAAAGGCAAAAAAAATGTATGCATATATATGTTTTTTAAATCTGTGTTATTAGTAAATAGTAGGGGTGTAACGATTTATTTAAACAACGATTCTATATGATTCATAATTTTTGGTTACCAATACAATTCAAGGACTTTTTTTTTTTTTTAGAACGATTCGATCTGAAACGTTTCAGTGAGTTGGAATCGATTCAGTAAGTTTTTAGCATAAAATTCAACCAGAGTGACTGTGAAATAAATAGTGGATACTAGACACTGCAGGTGAAGTTTCCTATGTTCCTGTTATTTCTTGTAAGGAAATTACCATAAACTCACCCAAGATATTTACAGCAACGCCCGGATTTGTATTTTAATGCCCATCCTGGTCATGTCATGTATTTCCTTCAGTGCAGCCTCCTCCTTTACGTAGGAGGGATGTAACTGTATGTATCTGATCGTAGCGCGCGCCATGGCTAAGTAAAAGCCACCACACCTTTAAAAATGATGGCCTTTTTACGTAGAAACAAATTAAAGTAATATACTTTATGAATGTATATATAGCCTATTATTTACGCACTATTGACTAGTGATGCACAGAAAATGTGGCAACTGAAAAACTTTGATCAACCAACCGTAAGCAAGACTCACGAATGTCCAGAGCCTCGGCGGTAACGAGGCGCCGCCCATATGGCCACCTTGCCGCAGCTTGGCTCCAGCAGCTTGGGCAGTGGGCCGGTGCACAGCCACCACGCTCAGCACTCCAACCAGACCCACCCAGCCCTTAGAGCCAATCCGTGTCCTGAAGTTACAAATCTGGGGCCGTACTTATCAAGCTTCTTAGAATTACTCCTAAGAAGTCTGCTAAGAGTTGACTTAAGAGTAAATAAATTCTTCGCTGAAAGCTGCACTTAAAAGTTAGTTATCAAGCGTCTTACTCACACTTTCAGCGAAGTGTAGGACTGAATCTTAAGTGTCACGCTCAGAGCTGAATTACGACATTACTATGTGCCGTAAACGGAATTTTAGGTGACATCATTTCTGTGTCCATAGAAATGACCAATCAGGGAAGGGAATCAGTTGTCTAAGAATAAAGAAATATCTTGGAAATATTTAAGTGGACAATGGGAGTGTATATTTTGACAATAAACTGCAAAATAATACAAAACAAACTAGTCCCCGCCGGCACTCACGCTACCGCTCCCTCTCTTCTATCGCCCACACACTCACTGACGTCACTCACCTCACGGCCACACACATACGCTACTGTCATAAATCATTTCTTTCCAATTCATTAATTAGGCAACTAATTTGAAACTGGTGTGGGTGGCTCTATATATACTAGCCCACTGCAGACACATGCAGAAATCAACAAGGAATGGAAAAGTATTAAATCTGTGACAAAAATAATATCCGCTCTGTCTAAACGATACCGTTTGATCAGCTGCTCGTCATCAAAAAAACAAAAACATTGTTCCGTTCCCTGAACGTTCGCGCACGTCTCTCTCGCCTCAGTGCCATCCCCTGCTGGCAACTCCTAACCACTTAAGACACCTCTGAAGGTCTCTTAAATATCGTGGAGAGTAGGAGTGATTCTTAGACTTAAGAATGTTGATAAAAAGCTTTTATTCTTAAGTTTGAGAGTAGGACTAAATTTCGCAAATTCTCAGGACTTAAGTGTAAAATGGCACTCTAAGAAGCTTGATAAGTACGGCCCCTGACTTGCCGACTTCTCTAACCCACCTCGTTCTAATATGCCGGCTATAGAGCAGTGGCGATTGCTGAAGACTGCAACGGAAGCTCATCTTCCCCTAAAATGTATTTAAAAAAAGTGGTCAAATATTGTATTTGCATTCAATTGACTGAATGCATTAGATGCGTTTAACTTTTGTTTAGATTCAGCTACTACGGTGACAGCTGGCACAACTTGTTTTCATTGATTTGGTAGTGTCACAGTGCTGCAGCCATACTAGACAAATATTGGATAAATGCTGCATCCCTCCAAGGACCCAACCCATGCGGTCGACAAAGTGTGGGTCCTGGTGAGAGTCCTCCAGCAGCGGCTGGAGCAATATGAATTGGGACGGTCTAGCCTATGGGACACTTCCTGGTTACGTCCGTTGTCCCCACCCTTACATTTACGTCACGTATCTGCTGCTCAGTCACGCAAGGTTAAAAAATGACAATCTTAAGAAAATGTACCGTAATTTCCGGACTATAAGCCGCACCTGACTATAAGCCGCACCAGCGAAATTTAGGGTAAAATACAGATTGCTCCATATATAAGCCGCACCCGACTATAAGCCGCAGTGTTTTGATGTGTAATTACCGTAGTATATAGGGGTTCCTGCTACCACGGAGGGGATTGTCAGGACAGAGATGACTGTTTGGGAACGCAAAGCGTCCCATTTATTAACAATAAATCTTTCAATCATTCAATCAAACTTTCACATCTTTGACATGGCGAACAGCATTCGTGCAGAGTACAAATAATACAACGGTGCAAAGTAATACAAAGTGCTTGCCTGTACGTTATCAAAATAACCAGCCTACCGGTATATGAAAAGTCAGTCTTTAATCATGGTGTCATCGTCTTCCTCCTGCGTACTAAAACCACCGAAATCCTCTTCGTCGGTGTCGGAGAAGAACAGGCCGTAAATAAGCCGCACCGTTGTATAAGCCGCAGGGACCAGAACGAGGGGAAAAAGTAGCGGCTTATAGTCCGGAAATTACGGTAATCGCTTTTTGTGTTCTCTTGGTCCTTTACCTTATTTTAGAGGAAGCGGCTAAGCTCTACCGGCACCAGTAGATTTTTCTGCGGTTAGAGCCGACCGATCATGGAAGATGGTTGTCATGAAGATGTGTCACGTGTTGACCAGCATTCTAAATCTGTTGTTCCTAATTATTTATTTGTTATTGTTTTTTTATGCTTGTTGTAGTGGGATATGCACGTTTTAAAAACAAGCAGACAATCCAAAAGATGTCCCAGAAAGAGTCCTCACGGTCCATCCCTACAGCAAAACCACACAATCCTATTTAGCAGTTACATTATTAAAGGCCTACTGAAACCCACTACTACAGACCACGCAGTCTGATAGTTTATATATCAATGATGAAATCTTAACATTACAACACATGCCAATACGGCCGGGTTAACTTATAAAGTGCAATTTTAAATTTCCCGGGAAACTTCAGACTGAAAACGTCTAGGTATGATGACGTTTGCGCGTGACGTCAAGGGTTGAAGGAGACATTTTGGAATAGCACGGTCGCCAGCTTAAATCGTCTGTTTTCATCGCTAAATTCCACAGTATTCTGGACATCTGTGTTGGTGAATCTTTTGCAATTTGTTCAATTAACAATGGAGACTGCAAAGAAGAAAGCTGTAGGTGGGATTGGTGTATTAGCGGCTGGCTACAGCAACACAACCAGGAGGACTTTGAGTTGGATAGCAGACGTGCTACCGTGAGTACAGCTTTGGCTTCCAAATATTTGATCGCTTGCCCCTACGTGCGTGGCGCTATGTGCATGTCACGTACGTAACTTTGGGGAAATATATGTTTCTTGCCGACTCTGATGGCGGCCGGGGTGTCGTCGAAAGCTACAACGCCCGCCGCCGCACCGCTGTCCTCATCTTGACTTCCTCCGTCTCCGGGCCGCCGACCGCATCAATGATCGGGTGAAGTCCTTCGTCGCGCCGTCGATCGCTGGAACGCAGGTGAGCACTGGTCGTGATGAGCAGATGAGAGCTGGCGTAGGTGGAGAGCTAATGTTTTTAGCATAGCTCTGTCTAAGTCCCGTAGCTAAGTTAGCTTCAATGGCGTCGTTAGCAACAACATTGCTAGGCTTCGCCAGGCTGGACAGCATTAACCATGTGGTTACAGGTAAGGCTGAAACGACGCGTCGACATAGTCGACGTCATCGACGTTATCGACGTCATCGGTTACGTAAATACGTCGACGCCATTTTTGTGCGTCGACGCGTCACATATTTACGTCACACTACTGTCATGGCGGAGCGCAAAGCAGAGCGGTGCGATCAAGGGGAAAAAAGCACGCCAAAAGTCGTCAAAAGTGTGGGAATATTTCAATAAACGGCCTAATAATGTTGTTGTATGCACACTGTGTCGAGCGGAAATGGCCTATCATAGCAGCACAACGGCTATGAACGAACATTTGAAAAGAAAACAGCCGACAGAGTTCTTGCCATCACCATCAACATCAACTAGTCAATCGTCCGTGTGAGTATACGTTGTCATCATTACACAAAAACATGAATGTGTCATTTGTATCTGCGTTGTAAATTCATAAATTAAGCACCGTTTCGCTCTGAGAGGTGCGTTTGGCGTGCCTGTTCAGTGTTTACAAAGACGCGCTCCTCTTTAACGCTAACGTTAATTAGTTGTGCAAATACCTTTTACAACTTTAACAGTTACATATACTATGTACAAACGAACCATTAACTTTCACTTTAATCATACTATCATCATCGGTCTTACCTCTCAGTTCCAGCCACATCGACCCCTTCTGAGCGCTGTCACGCCAAATTTCTTCCCCCCTACAAACCCCCCCATTTACTTACTGTTATTAATTTCCGCATATGTCCACAAGTCAAATGTGCATTCAGTCAGGAATATTCCTCAAGTTAATTTGTCCGATTAATACAGACGTTTTGTTAACGCTATATTATAAAAAAAATAAAAAATAAAAATTTACAAACACAAGCTATGGGATGACGTGACCGGAAGTAAGTGGGGGTGGGGGTGTGGGGTTTGTAGAGGGGAAGAAATTTGGCGTGACAGCGCCTATTTTCAGCTGCTGGGAATATTGTAAACAAGAAAAAAAACAGCCTCACCCCAGAGCATGTAGACATGCTAACCTTTTTTCATTACAACTGTTAGTCACTCACTGGAATGAGTAGAATTGGTTATTGTGTACTGTGTTGGACTGGATGTTTATTTTGCACATTTTAAAAGCAATACTTAATGTTTACAGTGCTCCAGAATATTTAGATTGGCACTTTTTTGTGCTGGATGTTTATCTTTATTTTTGCACATTTTAAAGCAAAATAAGCAATAATTTTACTTTTGTTGAAATGTTTACACTGTTGTTACAGAATATTTCGTTTTGCACTTTTTTGTATTGGATGTTTATCTTTATTTTTGCACATTTTAAAGCAAAATAAGCAATACTTTTACTTTTGAAATGCTTATACTATTGCAGAATATTAAGATTTGCACTGGATGTTTACTTTTATATTTGCACATTAAAAAGCAAATAAGCTACTTTTAATTTTGTTAAATGTTAAGTTTTAAATGTTTACATTGTTACAGAATATTTTGTCATGTTGTTGTCAATGTTGACTGAGTGGCCATACTTTTTTTTTTGTAAATAAAAGCCATGCCTTTTGAAAAAACTGGCCTACATTTATTTTTTCATCTTCATTTTAAATAAAAAAATAATCGGTAAAAGGAAAAATAATCTATAGATTAATCGAAAAAAATAATCTATAGATTAACCGATTAAGTGAAAAAATAATAATCTATAGATTAATCGATAGAAAAATAATCGTTAGCTGCAGCCTTAGTTACAGGTCCAGGGTTTGGTAGTATTGTTGATCTTCTGTCTATCCTTCCAGTCAGGGGCTTATTTCTTCTGTTTCTATCTGCAGTTAAGCACGATGCTATCACGTTAGCTCCGTAGCTAAAGTGTTTCGCCGATGTATTGTCGTGGAGATAAAATTCACTGTGAATGTCCATTTCGCGTTCTCGACTCTCATTTTCAAGAGGATATAGTATCCGAGGTGGTTTAAACTACAAATCCGTGATCCACAATAGAAAAAGGAGAGAATGTGGAATCCAATGAGCCCTTGTACCTAAATTACGGTCAGAGCGAAAAAAGACACGTCCTGCACTGCACTCTAATCCTTCACTCTCATGTTCCTCATCCACAAATCTTTCATCCTGGCTCAAATTAATGGGGTAATCGTCGCTTTCTCGGTCCGAATCGCTCTCGCTGCTGGTGTAAACAATGTGCAAATGTGAGGAGCCCTTCAACCTGTGACGTTACGCTACTTCCGGTACAGGCAAGGCTTTTTTATCAGCGACCAAAACTTTATCGTCGATGTTCTCTACTAAATCCTTTCAGCAAAAATATGGCAATATCGCGAAATGATCAAGTATGACACATAGAATGGATCTGCTATCCCCGTTTAAATAAGAACATTTCATTTCAGTAGGCCTTTAATATGTCATTCACAATTGATATACTTTTCTAATTGTGTCAAATTAATTGCATTATAGCCAATAATAGTCAATATTGGGATAGCATAATATTGTTATTATCATATAATTATTTGCAATGAAGGCAGATTAAATAATTCACAACAACTACAGTTTCAGCACATGAGTTTAATTTATATAGATTATACAAATACTTTGTTTTTAAATGATTATCCAAACTGCTTTATTTTTTTTTGTGTCATTTCTTCCATCTAAAGTTAAAGTACCAAAGATTGTCACACACACACTAGGTGTGGTGAAATTTGTCCTCTGCATTTGACCAATCCCCTTGGTCACCCCTGGGAAGTGAGGGGAGCAGTGGGCAGTGGCGGTGCCACGCCCG
The DNA here is from genome assembly GCF_033978785.1 of Entelurus aequoreus. Taxonomy (NCBI): domain Eukaryota; kingdom Metazoa; phylum Chordata; class Actinopteri; order Syngnathiformes; family Syngnathidae; genus Entelurus; species Entelurus aequoreus. The sequence continues at coordinate 40,181,036 of NC_084734.1, forward strand.
GGAATAATTTTTGGTGATTTAACCCCCAATTCCAACCCTTGATGCTGAGTGCCAAGCGGGGAGGTAATGGGTCCCATTTTTATAGTCTTTGGTATGACTCGGCCGGGGTTTGAACTCACAACCTACCGATCTCAGGGCGGACACTCTAACCACTAAGCCACTGAGTAGGTGTTATCTGTTGTTTTCCAAGTCCTTGAATATTCTGCACAGCAAATAAAAACAGAAACGTTAAACACAAGATCACAATAATCATTAAAAGAAGTAAACCTATTCAAACATGCAAATGTACACAAAAAACCAAAGCATACTGGCAGCTATAATTTTTACGTGGCGGTGCGCCATGATCAGTTACATTAAAGGGTAAACCCTGGGATATGTTGATTGACAGTCTAAAAGTAACATGTCTTCCTTCACTTGTTTTCACAGTTTTATGCACTTATATGTATAAAATATAAAAATTGCAAATTGAAACAGAATCGCAAATTTGGAGAGAAAAATCGTAATTGGGTTTTTCTTCAAAATCATTTAGCCTTGATGAATGCATGTGTGTGTCACTGTGTATGTTGTAAATGGGTTATCCTTGTAAAGCGTTTTTTACCTTCAAGGTACTCTGTTAGTGCATGTGCCTCACAATACGAAGGTCATGAGTTAAATTCCGGGCCCGGGATCGTTCTGTGTGGAGTTTGCATGTTCTCCCCGTGACTGCGTGGGTTCCTTCCGGGTACTACGGCTTCCTCCCACCTCCAAAGGCATGCACATGGGGATAGGTTGATTGGCAACACTAAATTGGCCCGAGTGTGTGAATGTGAGCGTGAATGTTGTCTGTCTATCTGTGTTGGCCCTGTGATGAGGTGGCGACTTGTCCAGGGTGTACACCGCCTTCCGCCCAAATGCAGCTGAGATAGGCTCCAGCATCCCCCGCGACCCCGAAAGGGACAAGCGGTAGAAAATGGATGGATGGTACTCAAAGCGCTTTGACACTATTTACACATTCACCCATTCACACACACATTCACACACTGATGGCGGGAGCTGCCATTCAAGGCATTGACCACGACAAATTAGGAGCAAGGTTGAAATGTCTTGCCCATGGACACAACGGGCGTGACTAGGATGGCGGAAGCTGGGGTCAAGCCTGGAACCCTCAAGTTGCTGGCACGGCTGCTTTACAATTAGAGCCACGCCATCCCGATGTTGTTTGAGTGTTAATAATAAAAGTGTGTTATTTAGGACACTTCATATTGCTCCTAAAGAATGTTATGATCCGAAATGTTTTAATTTTGGGGCACCTGTCCTCCAAGTGGAAAAAGGTAAGCCTACAGCCCTGACATTGTAAATGTATCAGGATTCTAACTTAAAACTGTGTGGCTTCGCAGAGAGTTCTAACTATTCATGACATGTAAGGGTGAGCTTGAGGATTTGATTACAATGGTTTTGTCTTTCCTTGATATGGTAACGCCCACTTCCCTTTCATATCCTAGCCAATGTGATTAAGCGTATACTAGATCGTCCGGAGATGCCATGACATCTTTGCCACAGTTCTTTTCTCTACCACCGCACCTTTCATCTTCCTGTGTTCATGCCATAAGCCATTTTATCATTTCAAAGAGAGCTCGAAGAGTAGAGTCGATGCCAGCATGAGTGTTTCAACACGCACAGGACTAATCACCCACAGCAGCATTTGTCTGACTTTTGATGAGTGTATTATCGCCGTTTGTGGATGTACAGTCTTTGCTCCTGACATCAAGAGGACTATTCAGGTCTGGTCTTGTGTTAATCGTTGTTAATTTTGATTTATATTTGTTTTCACCAATTCTCTCGCATCTAAAGCTGGCCTTATGCTGTATGATGATTAAAGTGTTGTTTTGCATCACATCTCATACCATACATGCAAGTCACCAGTGATAGAAAAGTTAAATTCTAACACATGGTGTAGACGATGACAAATGCTAACCGAAATGCTAACAATAAAGCAAAATGCTGCTCTTACTCTTTAACCTTGATCTATGGCAGGACAACACCCTCTATAACAAGTGATGGACATAACAAAATATAATACCTACAGTCAGGGGCGCCGAAAAGGGGGGGTAAAGGAGACAGATTCTAGGGGCCCATGATGGAGGGGGGCCCATTAAAATGCATAATTGTATGTAAAATAGCATCAAAAAATGTTGCCGCTGTGTTGGGGGCCCTGTAAAGATTCTTTTCATAGGACCCAAAATCCCTAGCGGCGCCCCTGCCTACAGTTACATGCCCCCAATACTCCTGTTTTAACTATCCCTTTTCTAACGCTTGTCCCTTTCGAGGTCGCGTGGGGTGCTGGAGCCTATCTCAGCTGCATTCGGGCGAAAGGCGGGGTACACCCACTAGGATGTAGAAAATCCAGTAAATATTCTGAAAGTTACGTACCAAATTGTGAGGATGTTACACCCTGTACTGTTACACTCTTAGTTAACACGTTAACGGAAAACGTTCTTATTCCTTCTAGATGAAAACACATCCGGTATTAAAGAGAATATGAACAATCATACTGTGTTTGTGTAAACGATAATATTATATTAGCGATATTGGAAAGGATTGTTGGGTTTTGTTCGCCATTGCAATCAGCAGATACAATGTCAATTTAGTGTAACTATTTAGTGTTTAAAGGAGTGTCACCTTTTGTGGAAAAACTGACTTTACTTTGCCATCCCTGTTCGCGTTCACTTTGCTTAGCCTTTTGGGAAGTATAGTTGCAGCTGAAAAATGGTTGTACAATTGCACAATCTGGACTTACTATAAATGTTGTGTTGGTCAAAACAAAAAACTCTTCTGCCATATGACAAATTACTTTGAAAAATGATCAATACAGCATGCAACAAATGCTTAGTGTGTGCATGTTGCCACTGACTTGTTTGTTTTGCTCCAGTGTTCACACTGATGGTCATGTGTGATCTATCTAGCAAGGGCCCTTGTGACGTTAAGATGTAGTCAGATAAGCATTTTTGGGTTCAGGGATTTGGGCCAAAAAAGTTTACGAGGTTATTTGCACCCGAGGCAAAGCATTATCTGCTTGAACCAAAACGCTGTACAGAGAGAACTTGAGTGAGTAAGCGATATCTGCTGTGGAATTCCTCCACTCCAATCTCTCCAAACGAAAGGCAGGCGGCATTTAAGATTTGTTTTAAAGTCGATCCTCCTCCGGGTTCACTCAATCCCACTCTCCAGCCATTATTTAGATCCTTTTGAGATATGCTGTCACCCCCCTGGGTTGTAGACTTTCACTTTATTTGTCATTGGTCACTCACATTCCCACTTGCACTTGAAAGCCTTACTGTGAGAGATAGGTGTTATAAAGGACAGCAATGATATGCAGCTTAAAGGCCTGCTGAAATGAAATGTTCTTATTTAAACGGGGATAGCAGATCCATTCTACGTGTCATACTTGATCATTTCGCGATATTGCCATATTTTTGCTGAAATGATTTAGTAGAGAACATCGACGATCTAGTTCGCAACTTTTGGTCGCTGATAAAAAAAGCCTTGCCTGTACCGGAAGTAGTGTGACGTCGCAGATTGAAGGGCTCCTCATATTTCCCCATTGTTTACACCAGCAGCGAGAGCGATTCAGGCCGAGAAAGCGACGATTACCCCATTAATTTGAGCGAGGATGAAAGATTCGTGGATGAGGTACGTGAGAGTGAAGGACTAGAGTGCAGTGCAGGACTTTCTTTTTTCGCTCTGACCTTAACTTAGGTACAAAGTCTCATTGGATTCCACACTTTCTCCTTTTTTCTATTGTGGATCACGGATTTGTATTTTAAACCAACTCGGATACTATATCCTCTTGAAAATGAGAGTCGAGAACGCGAAATTGACATTCACAGTGACTTTTATCTCCACGACAATACATCGGTGAAGCACTTTAGCTACGGAGCTAACGTGATAGCATCGGGCTTAACTGCAGATAGAAACAAAAGAAATAAGCCCCTGACTGAAAGGATAGACAGAAGATCAACAATACTATTAAACCCTGGACCTGTAACCACACGGTTAATGCTTTCCAGCCTGGCGAAGCTTAAGAATGCTGTTGCTAACAACACCATTGAAGCTAACTTAGCTACGAGACCTCACAGAGCTTTGCTAAAAACATTATCTATCCACCTACGCCAGCCCTCATCTGCTCATCAACACCCGTGCTCAAATGCGTTCCAGTGATCGACGGCGCGGCGAAGGACTTCACCCGATCATCGATGTGGTCGGCGGCTAGCGTCGGATAGTGCGTCTGCTATCCAACTCGAAGTCCTCCTGGTTGTGTTGCTGCAGCCACCTACAGCTTTCTTCTTTGCAGTCTCCATTGTTCATTAATCAAATTGCAAAAGATTCACCAACACAGATGTCCAGAATACTGTGGAATTTTGCGATGAAAACAGAGCTGTTTGTATTGGGATACAATGTGTCCGAATACTTCCGCTTCAACCATTGACGTCACGCGCAAACGTCATCATATCTAGACGTTTTCAACCGTAAGTTTTCCGGGAAATTTAAAATTGCACTTTATAAGTTAACCCGGCCGTATTGGCATGTGTTGCAATGTTAAGATTTCATCATTGATATATAAAATATCAGACTGCGTGGTCGGTAGTAGTGGGTTTCAGTAGGCCTTTAAGTAGTGTATTTTTCTAACTATAAGGCGCTCTTACAATCCTTTCGTTTTTTGTTTTTTTAAATCAACAGTACGCTTTATGACCGAGTGCGCCTTATACAGTTCAATCGGGAAGTATGCAGCGCTTCACTTTTTTCACATTTTTTTATGTCACAGACTTAAAATGGAATACATTTAATTTTGCCTTAAAAATTCTACAGACAAATCACCCTTAATTAGGGCTGGGCGATATATCGAATATACTCGATATATAGAAAATAGAAAATGACTATATCATGATATTCAAGTATACGTCTTCATGCAGTTTCTTTTAGCTGCGGGCATTACACTACAGCATGGGTGTCAAACTCTGACCCCCACTTGGCCCTTGAGGCAATATCAAATTAACACTAGAGCTGGCCCGCCGATTATATACAGCGGCGGTGCCGCAGTAACACCGCATTCATCGCTAATTCTCATACTTGCCAACCCTCCCGGGAGACATTTCAGTGCACCTCCCGAAAATCGCCACGTCCGCTTTTCATCCAGTCCAACGAGTGCTGGCCCAGTCACATAATATGTGCAGCTTCTGCACGCACACACAAGTGAATGCAACGCATACTTGATCAACAGCGATACAGGTTACACTGAGAGTAGCCGTACAAACAACTTTAACACTGTTAGAAATATACGCCACACTGTGAACCCACACCAAACAAGAATGACAAACACATTTCGGGAGAACATCCGCACCCTAACACAACATAAACACAACAGAACAAATACCCAAAATCCTTAGCAGCACTAACTCTTCCGGGACGCTACAAGTTGTGTGTGTGTGGGGTGTGGGGGGGGGGTTTGGTGATAGCGGGGGTGTATTTTGTAGCGTCCTGGAAAAAATAAATATACATATATTTACTGTGTGTGTGTGTGTGTGTGTGTGTGTGTGTGTGTGTGTGTGTGTGTGTGTGTGTGTGTGTGTGTGTGTGTGTGTGTGTGTGTGTGTGTGTGTGTGTGTATATGTATGTATGTATGTATGTATATATATATATGTATGTATGTATGTATATATATATATATATATATATATATATATATATATGTATATATATATATATATGTATATATATATGTATATGTATATATATATATATATATATATATATATATGTATATATAAATAAATAAGATGTTGCTTGGATGGCAACATATGTTAATCCAAAACCTGTGTGTACCTTTCAGCATTAATGGTGCCTTCACAGATGTGTAAGTTACCCATGTCTTGGGCACTTATACACCCCCATACCGTCACAGACGCTGGGTTTTAAACTTTATGCCTATAACAGTCCGGATGTTTTTTTTCATCTTTGGTCTGGAGGACACAAAGTCCACAGTTTCCAAAAACAATTTGAAATGTGGACTCGTCAGACCACAGAACACTTTTGTACTTTGCATTAGTTCATCTTAGATGAGCTCGGGCCCAGCGACGCCGGCGGCGTTTCTGGCTGTTGTTGATAAATGGCTTCCGCTTTGCATAGTAGAGTTTTAACTTGCACTTACAGATGTAGCGACAAACTGTAGTTACTGACTGTAGTTTTTTAAGTGGTCCTGAGCCCATGTGGTGATATCCTTTACACACTGATGTTGGTTGTCGGTACCGCCTGAGGGATCGAAGATCATGGGCACTCAATGTTGGTTTTCAGCCTTGCCGCTTACGTGCAGTGATTTCTCCAGATTCTCTGATCCTTTTGATGATATTATGGACCTTGCAATAGCTCATTGAGAAATGTTGTTCTTAAACTGTTCGACAATTTGCTCACGCATTTGTTCACAAAGTGGTGACCCTCAACCCATCCTTGTTTGTGAATGACTGAGCATTTCATGACATTTTCTAACATCCAACATCAAACAACTCTTCCCTCAGCCACGAGTCTGCGACGTGAAGCATACGAGACCCCGTGAACATTGCGCCCAAGCACGTATTTTGTGTTTATTTATTGTCAATACAAAGCTAAACATTGACATGTGCAAAGGCAATAATATATGATAAAACAAGGCGGAAGCTAAAGGACTTCCCCATTTATCCCCTCTTTTATCACAGGAAAAACCTGCCAGGTGAACAACTGAGTTTACTAATTCTGGTGCTGATGACGTAAAAATCATGTGACTCGTGTCCCATATGTGACCAGAGCAAATATACTATGGCACTAAGACTATAGTGGCCATAAACAGTTAGGTTCTACAACAGGGGTGCCCACAGTGCGGCACAGAGGCCAACTGTGGCCTGTGTCTCGATTGTCATTGGCCCTGGGCACATTACAAAAAAAGACAACAAAAAACAAAACACCAGCAAAAACTGGGAAAACAGCAAGAAGCACAATGAGAAAAGGCAAAAATGTTGACATCAGATCGGCACAAAGCATCGCATCGCAGTCTCGGAAGACCATTGATTTCCTGTGCCTCGGAGTCAGGTCTTGTCGCAGCGTCTCCTGTGGCTGTGTAGTCCAATTCGTGAGAGACATTCCCGGCCGCAGATGTCACACGTCCAGACCGGTCCCATAGATGTTGCCGGTGTCGCAGAGCCCTGTTTCTTTCTCTTTGTCCTCTTAGCCTCATGGTGTTGGACCAGGGTGGTTTCTGACTTGAGCAGCCCGCTGCGGAGTACCTGCTGCCACTGAAGGCGGTCCTGGGCTGCATCTTCCCAGCTGTCGGGGCTGATGTCAAAAGACTTGAGGTCTTGTTTGCAGACGTCCTTGTAACGCAGCCGGGGACGGCCAATCTGCCTCTTGCCAGTTGTGAGTTCAGCATAGAGGATGTCCTTTGGGATTCGCCCATCGTCCATCCGTCGGACATGGCCCAGCCAGCGGAGACGTCGCTGCCTCAGTAGGGAGCACATGCTGGGAAGCTGTGCTCTTTCCAGGACTGATTGGTTTGTGATCCTGTCCATCCAGGTGATGTCCAGTAGACGCCTAAGGCAGCAAAGATGTAAGATGATTAGCCGCTGCTCTTGGTGGGAGTATAGGGTCCAGGTTTCACTACCGTACAGTAGAATGCTGGTGACACAGGCTCTGTACACCTGCACCTTAGTGTGGATAGTGAGCTTGCTGTTTTCCCATACTCCGCTGTAAGCTTCCCAAAAGTTGAGGCAGCTTTTCCGATGCGGCCACTGAGTTCGGCATCGAGTGACAGGTTGCCGGTGATGGTGGAACCGAGGTAGGTGAAGGTGTTTACGACTTCCAGGGTGTAGTTGTTGATGGTGATAGAGGGGGGTGGTTGAGTTCCCTGTCCCATTGTCTTGGTTTGGCTCAGACTGATGGTCAGGCTGAAGTCCTGACAGGCTTTGGTGAACTGGTCCATTAGGGTTTGCAGGTGCTCCTGGGAGTGTGCTACCACTGCTGCGTCGTCAGCAAACAGCATGTCCCGGATGACGAGTGGCCTGACCTTTGTTTTGGCTCAGATGGGCATGGTTGAATAGTTTAACGTCTGTCCTTGTGTGAAGGTAGACTCCTTCAGTTGCTGTACCAAATGCTTGGCGCAGGAGGAGGGAAAAGAAGATCCCAAACAGGGTGGGCGACAGCACGCATCCCTGCTTGACACCACAGCAGATTTTGAAGGGGTCTGATGTGGACCCATCGAACTGGATGGTGCCATGCATGTCGGTGTGTAAGGACTGGAGGATGCAAAGGAGTTTGGGGGGACAGCCTATTCGTTCAACCAGCTGAAAAAGGCCACTCCTGCTCACAAGGTCGAAAGCTTTCTTTAGGTCAATAAATGCCATGTAGAGTGGTTTTCTCTGCTCTCTACACTTATCCTGCAGCTGTCTCAGAGTGAAAATCATGTCAGTGGTAGACCTTCCTGCTCTGAACCCTGCCTGAGATTCTGGGTATATTTTCTCAGCGAGAACCTGGAGTCTATTCAGTGCAACTCTGGCAAAGAGTTTACCGGTAGTGCTAAGTAGAGAGATACCACGGTAGTTGTTACAATCACTCCTGTCTCCCTTATTCTTGTACAGGGTTGGTTATGATGGTAGCATCCCTCATGTCCTGTGGGACAGCACCTTCACTCCAGCGCAGACAGTGGAGCTTGTGAAGTTGGTCGAGGAGAGCAGGCTTTCCACACATGAGGATTTCAGCTGCGATTCCGTCACTGCCAGGTGATTTACCGCATGCTAGGCTGCCTATCGCTTTGCTTAGCTCCTCAGTTGTTGGTTCCATGTCCAGTTCTTCCATTACAGATTGACACTCAACATGACCGAGGGCTGCATCGGAGACAGTGTTGTCGCTGGCGTAGAGTTCGGAGTAGTGTTCTACCCAGCGGTCGAGTTGTTTAGAGCGGTCAGTGATGATTTCTCCCAGGGCCGATTTCAGCGGAGCAGTTGTGTGGTGTGATGGTCCAAGCGCCTTTATGATGCCGTCATACATGCCTTTGATGTTACCGGAGTCAGCGGCTGATTGGATGCTGCTGCAAAGCTGTAGCCAGTAGCTGTTAGCACAGCGACGGGAGGCATTCTGCAGTTTCTTCCTTGATGCCCTGAGAGCATGTAGGGCAGGGGTGGGCAATTAATATTTATCGGTGGCTGCAAGAGCAACCTGAGCACTGTTGGAGGACCACACCGACAATATTTCAATTAAATTTTGCTCAAATTATTTTTGATATACTGTAATATAAATAATAATAATAATAATAATATTTTCATTTAAAGGCCTACTGAAACCCACTACTACCGACCACGCAGTCTGATAGTTTATATATCAATGATGAAATCTTAACATTGCAACACATGCCAATACGGCCGGGTTAACTTATAAAGTGACATGTAAAACTTCCCGGGAAATATCCGGCTGAAACGTCGCGGTATGATGACGTATGCGCGTGACGAAGTCAGAGTAACGGAAGTTATGGTACCCGTAGAATCCTATACAAAAAGCTCTGTTTTCATTTCATAATTCCACAGTATTCTGGACATCTTTTGCAATTTGTTTAATGAACAATGAAGGCTGCAAAGAAGACAGTAGTAGGTGGGATCGGTGTATTAGCAGCGGACTACAGCAACACAACCAGGAGGACTTTGTTGGAGCGCTAGCCGCGCTAGCCGCCGACCTCACCTTGACTTCCTACGTCTCCGGGCCGCCAAACGCATCGGGTGAAGTCCTTCGTCCTTCTGCCGATCGCTGGAACGCAGGTGAGCACGGGTGTTGATGAGTAGATGAGGGCTGGCTGGCGTAGGTGGAGAGCTAATGTTTTTAGCATAGCTCTGTGAGGTCCCGTTGCTAAGTTGCTAAGTTAGCTTCAATGGCGTCGTTACCACAGCATTGTTAACCTTCGCCAGCCTGGAAAGCATTAACCGTGTATTTACATGTCCACGGTTTAATAGTATTGTTGATTTTCTATCTATCCTTCCAGTCAGGGGTTTATTTTTTTGTTTCTATATGCAGTTAAAGCACGATGCTATCACGTTAGCTCGTAGCTAAAGCATTTCGCTGATGTATTGTCGTGGAGATAAAAGGCACTGAATGTCCATTTCGTGTTCTCGACTCTCATTTTCAAGAGGATATAGTATCCGAGGTGGTTTAAAATACAAATCTGTGATCCACAATAAAAAAAGGAGAGTGTGGAATCCAATGAGCCATGTTGTACCTAAGTTACGGTCAGAGCGAAAAAAGATACGTCCATCACTGCCTCTCAAGTCGTTTACTGTAACGTTCCTCATCTACGAATCTTTCATCCTCGCTCAAATTAATGGGGTAATCATCACTTTCTCGGTCCGAATCTCTCTCGCTCCATTGTAAACAATGGGGAATTGTGAGGAATACTAGCTCCTGTGACGTCACGCTACTTCCGGTACAGGCAAGGCTTTTTTTATCAGCGAGCAAAAGTTGCGAACTTTATCGTCGATTTTCTCTACTAAATCCTTTAAGCAAAAATATGGCAATATCGCGAAATGATCAAGTATGACACATAGAATGGATCTGCTATTCCCGTTTAAATAAATAAAAAATCATTTCAGTAGGCCTTTAACCTAACTTATCTTTATACAAAAGCAGATGTCTTTTGATGGTTTTATTTTTAACACTTTCTTACACAACACTTCCTGATGTATAATACAATGCAAAAATTTCAATTTCTGTCACTTTATCTTGCATCCTCTTTGTTGTGAACGTAGCACGCCTGTAAGGTGATTGGCGAAGAAGGAGGAAGCGTTGCTGTTGCGGAAATGAGGAGTGAGGATAGACGTGCGTGTGGAAAGAACGAGATAAGTTGAGCTGTGTTAGTATAGGTTGCTCAATAAAAGTTTAAAAAGAGCGTCAGACTTGGTGTGCACTTCTTCTGGACGCTACAATTGGTGTCAGAAGTGGGATGAAATGCCTCCCAGTTCGCCTTGCCATCAAACCTGGGAGTCTTCATTGAGGGCGGAATTCCCCCATGTCAAGCAGCGTGCGCTGCATCTGTAGACGCTGCCTCTCTCCTCCCTCTCTCTCTCTCTTTGCGACGAGCTCCTCACGTCCGGGATTCACACAGACATCTGCAGTCGCTGCCGGCACCTTAAGTCCCCACTCAATGTCCTTCCCTCCCGTTCAATCTTGACAAAGTCGCCAGGAAACATCGTGGCACGTACCTCCCGATGACGTAGCAGGCTGAGCGCACAAGCAGCGCAGTATGCTCACACAAGCAGCGCAGTATGCACAAAGTTTTACTTCTGACACCAATTGTAGCGCCCAGAAGAAGTGCACACCAAGTCTGACGCTCTTTTTAAACGTTTATTGAGCAACCTATACTAACACAGCTCAACTTATCTCCTTCCTTCCACACGCACGTCTATCCTCACTCCTCATTTCCACAACTCAAGAACACAACATCAACTTCAGCAGGTCGTTACACTATATTCTTTAAACACAGCAACATGTGTACCACAAATTAAGCAAACGGCTTTACCTTTAATTTCTGTAAAGAAATACTTGGCAGTCCATGTCTTGTTGAAAACACGCCATTCGTCATCAACGTTTCGTTTTTTAGAGTCTCATCACTTGTCGCTGTGCACCTTCACTCACAGGTTACACACGGACATACGCCCATAAATAAGACTTTTCAAAATAAAAGCAGCACAGTTGTATTGCACGCACGACATAGATCCATCCATCCATCCGTTTTCTACCGCTTATTCCCTTCGGGGTCGCGGGGGTGCTGGAGCCTATCACAGCTACAATCGGGCGGAAGGCGGGGTACACCCTGGACAAGTCGCCACCTCATCGCAGGGCCAACACAGATAGACAGACAACATTCACACTCACATTCACACACTAGGGCCAATTTTAGTGTTGCCAATCAACTTATCCCCAGGTGCATGTCTTTGGAGGTGGGAGGAAGCCGGAGTACCCAGAGGGAACCCACGCAGTCAAGGGGAGAACATGCAAACTCCACACAGAAAGATCCCGAGCCCGGGATTGAACCCCAGACTACTCAGCACCTTCGTATTGTGAGGCAGACGCACTAACCCCTCTTCCACCGTGCTGCCCGCACGCACGACATAGATGTGTTTTTTAATTTATTTTGTAATTTGTGATTGCCGCTGTTCACATTCACTCACAATCGCGCACGAGCATATGTCCACACGGAAGTAATACAAATAACGCTTTTCAAAACAAAAGCAGCACCTTTGTATTGCACACTCGAGATAGATACTTTTTAAAATGTATTTTGTAATTTATGATTGGCCTCACGCGGGCCGGACAGGGACGTACAAAGGGCCGGATGTGGCCCGCGGGCGGCATGGCGTAGTGGGTAGAGCGGCCTTGCCAGAAACCTGAGGGTTGCAGGTTCGCTCCCCGCCTCTTACCATCCAAAAATCGCTGCCGTTGTGTCCTTGGGCAGGACACTTCACCCTTGCCCCCGGTGCCGCTCACACCGGAGAATGAATGATGAATGAATGAGTTGTAAAAATGAATGATGGGTTCTCACTTCTCTGTGAAGCGCTTTGAGTGTCTAGAAAAGCGCTATATAAATCTAATCCATTATTATTATTATTATTAAAATGCCCAGGTCTGATGTAGGGTATTGTCACTCGACGTGCATTTGTAGTTGGTAAGGGCGATACGCTTTTCTTCCAGTATCGGTGCCAATACAGATGCGTTGGCTTCGAACCAGTCATTGGACCTTCGCAATCTTTTGCCAAAAACCGTTAGGGCCGTGGTGTGGATGGTGTCTCGTAAGCCTTCCCAGTACTGCTGGGCAGAGCTGCACTGGGGTAGTTGGTGAAGGGATTCCTCTAAGGCACGGTTGAAGGAAGCAGTTTTAGTTGGATCGGCTGCTTTACTGCTATCCACACGGGGGGGTCCTTTAGGTTTGGCTCTGTAGATAATTTTTGTCTGCAGTTTGACTCTACAGCAGACGAGGGAGTGATCGTGTCACACTCTGCACTGTGAAAGGTACGGGTTTGGAGGACACTTCTGAGGTCAGAGCGCCGTGTTATGATCAGGTCCAACTGGTGCCAGTGGCCAGATCTTGGGTGTCTCCAGGAGACTTTGTGGCGGGTTTGGACTGAAAGTATGAGTTAGTGATGCAGAGATTGTGAAATGTGCACAACTCAAGGAGACGCTGCCCATTCTTGTTCATTCTACCAATGCCATGGTAACCCGAGCAAGATAGCCAGGAGTTATGATCTGAGCCAACTCTTGTGTTAAAGTCACCAAGTAAGTAGAGCTGATCTTGTTTGGGGATGTTTCTCACAGTTGCCTCAAGCTCATCATAGAATTTGTCCTTTATTTCGTGGGAGGAGCTAAGTGTTGGCGCGTACACACTCACCATGTGGACAGGTCCCATGGTGGTGTTAAGGCAGAGGGTTAAGATTCTCTCTGATCCGCCTGTAGGTAGTACTATTGCTCCTAGTAGAGTGTTCTTGACTGCAAAGCCAACTCCGTATTCTCTGGTTTCACCCGGAGGCTTCCCCTGCCAGAAGAAGGTGTAATCTCTTTCTCTCAGTGAGCCTGATGAGAGGAGTCGTGTTTCTTGAAGGGTAGAGATGTCTATTCGTCGCTTCAGGAGTTTGTTGTTAATGACTGCAGTCTTGCGGGCGTCGCTTATATCGAGCAGGTTTTCAGTTAGTCCGGGGGTCATGGTTCTGACGTTCCAGCATCCCAGACGTAGTGCTGGAGTCTTTGTTTTATTTGTTTTGCTTGGTGCAAGGTTTACAGCCCACTTGTCAGGAAGAGTCCCTTAGCTTCATGCACCCAATGAAGCAGGCAGGCTGTGGCGGAACAGCACCTAATTGGCTGGGGGCTGCCCAGCTTGAGGCAGGCGGTAGCTGTCCAGTAAGATGAAACATCTCTCCCACCGACGGAGGGTAGCCCCTGGCGCCCATCTCTACGCCAAACGAGAAAGGGCTTATAACCGGTAACTGTTGACCTCCCGTGTTGTGCCTTCACTGCACAGTGAAGCTGGAGTTTCCTCTCCAGGGCACAAGAGGCCTGGGCAAGGTGTATGGAGATCCTGTGTTGCCCAAGCAACAGGGCCCCCTTCTCTGCCTTACTGGCGTTGTCCAAAGGAATGGAGAACCAATACATTTGGCGTCAGTTCGGCTGCAGGAGTTGCCAGAACAGTGCTTCACACACTGAACTACCTAACAGAGTCCAGGCCGGGTTTTCTGTTGGGGTTTGCTCTCTTAGCCTATACATACACACACATATAGTAGGGCTATCAAAGGAATAAAATATTTAATCGCGATTAATCACATTTTGTTCATACTGTAGTTAACTCAAAATTAATCGCGATAGTCACAGCTAGGTATAATTTTTCATCATTAATGAGTGTACCCTTGACAGTTTTCTTTTTTTGAGGGGTGGGGTTACCCAGTTGTAATCTGTGATATTTCTACCTCAATAGATGCTTCTAATATTCTGTACATTACATGTTGTACAAGTTAATGGTCGTCATATTGCTGCATGACAATGTTTTAACATTCTCTTTTAATTAATAAAATGTAATATTGAGTCTGCAAATCATTCTGTAATTGAGGACTCGACCAGAACATGTTATAAAAGACTTCACACACAATAGGTCACCCAGCAAATACCCCCACTCCACCTGCCCTCATATTCTTCAACTGATGCACAAGCATTTTCTTTAGGTGCAAGTTAAACATAATAACATTACAGGACATCAAGTTGGAAGGGCGCCAAGGCAAACATTATTTTATTTCGAGGCAGGGGCTCCAAAGCGCATATATATATATATATATATATATATATATATATATTTTTATATATATATATATATATATATATTTCTATATATATATATATATATATATACATATATATATATATATATATATATATATATATATATATATATATATATATATATACATACTCACACACACACACACACACATACAGTACAGGCCAAACGTTTGGGCACACTCCTCATTCAATGTGTTTTCTTTATTTTCATGATTATTTACATTGTAGATTATCACTGAAGGCATCAAAACTATGAATGAACACAAGTGGAGTTATGTACTTAACAAAAAAAGGTGAAATAACTGAAAACATGTTTTATATTCTAGCTTCTTCTAAATAGCCACCCTTGGCTCTGATTACTGCTTTGCACACTCTTCGCATTCTCTCGATGAGCTTTAAGCACACCTGTGAAGTGAAAACCATTTCAGGTGACTACCTCTTGAAGCTCATCGAGTGAATGCCAAGAGTGTGCAAAAAAGTAATCAGAGCAAAGGGTGGCTATTTTGAAGAAACTAGAATAAAAACATGATTTCAGTTATTTCACTTTCTTTTGTTAAGTACATAACTCCACGTGGGTTCATTTATAGTTTTGATGCCTTCAGTTGACAATCTACAATGTAAATAATCATGAAAATAAAGAAAACACATTGAATGAGAAGGTGTGTCCAAACTTTTGGCCTGTACTGTATATGTATATATAGCAATATAGATTTTAGGCCTTATCGCCCATCCCTGTTGTATACGCAAGCAGTTACGTGGGGGGCCTTGACTTGACTCTGTTTTTATTTGGATTTTTGTAATGTTTTAGTGTTTGAAATGACATAACATGAGTCAACAGATATCCTCGTATGAACCCGCTATAGAGTCCCTCACTGTATTATTTATAAGTTGCAGAAACATGCGTGCCTTTCGATGACTGCGCTGCATTCCGCTGATGCGTGAATCCTATTTGGATTTGTTTGTTTTAAAGATGAGCCAAAAAGGTCATTCTGCCTTTAAATGTCATTTTATGGTTGTGTTTTTATAAATGCGGTTTCGCATCTGTAAAAATTAATTGCTGCCTTTCTTTGTGCTGTAGTTTCAGTGAGAGAACTTGGTGGCTTTCTATCTTCACAGCTTTCATGTTTGAGGTGATCTTTGATGCAGTTGGGCAGTGGTCACCAATCTTTTCGAGCCCATGATCCCTGGTCTCAGCCAAAAGCCAAAGCAAGATCTACCCCTGCTTAGGGTTGAAAAATTCCGGGAATATTCAAAGTTGGAAACTTTCCATGGGAATTAACAGGAATTAATGGGAAACTAATGGGAATAAACATTGAATGCAACATGCTAGATCTTGCAGCATGATTATTAGCTAAAACAACCTGATTTAATGCAAATTCAGTAGAATTTCAACCCTTCACTGTGCATTCCTCCATCACATGTGCAGTGCATTCTTCCATCACATGCACAGATAATTCCCAGCATCCTACACACATTACAGCAGGGCTATTGAGGCCACACTAGTATTTGAGCCCAATGACTTCATCCAGTCAGGTAAGTTTTGCTGATATTACTTGGGTAAATATATTTGATCTATGGTATTTAAGTTTAATAGAGGTGTAATTGCTTGTTACTGTATGACTGTAGACTACTTCAGCAGACTTCCACTTTAGCTAGCTAGCTGTTCCTGTATTTGTTAAATGATTTTGGGGGAAATATCTCTAGCTAGCTAGGTTTATGTACCACCACAGTCTCATAATGAACCTGAAATATTTCTCCGTTAGCCGTGATGCTAATTTTCTCTATGTTAAATCCCATTCATTTATGCTAACAACGTTAGCGATCTGAATATACCTTTTTTGTGATCTGTCAAGTTCAACTAGCAAATACAAAATCAAAACGTGTAGTTTCCTCTGCCTTCTGTTCTGCTAGCCATTCTGTTGTCATACAAGAATGTAGGTTATAGTTTGATTTAGCATGCTGATTGAGTGTTCA
Organism: Entelurus aequoreus; assembly: GCF_033978785.1. Classification (NCBI taxonomy): domain Eukaryota; kingdom Metazoa; phylum Chordata; class Actinopteri; order Syngnathiformes; family Syngnathidae; genus Entelurus; species Entelurus aequoreus. The sequence continues at coordinate 40,197,869 of NC_084734.1, forward strand.
TTTATTCATCTAGCCTATTTCTATTCATTTGTCCATCAGTAAAATATTTTTAAAAACTACTCCAATTGTTTAGCTGACTATCTATATCTGTGTGTGGCATTGCATTAGTGTTTTACAAGAATAAATAACTACAACAATAAATAACTACAAACAGAATAATGCCACTTACACCATCTGATGTGTGGAGACATTTCACCCCAACCAATGTAGGCGGAAAGGCTGTGTACATTTGCAAATACTGTGCAAAGAGCTACGTCAAAAATGCCACAAAGATGCAGCAGCATATAGACAAGTGCCCAATAATATATAATTATTGTAATTCCCCATTAATTCCCATATATTCCCATTAATTCCCATGGATGGTGTCCAACTTTGAATAATAAAAAAATGGTCAATATTTCCAAACTTCCTGAGCTTAAATTCCTATGGTAAATTTCCGTAAAGTTTCCGGAAATTTACCGGAAACTTTCCACCCCTTTGCAACCCTACCCCTGCGTCAACTATATTTTATATTTCAGGGTTTCCCCTACATCTAACGATCGTGGTGCAACACCATGGCAATATTACTGCCGCCACACATTTAAAATATGTTTATATATTTTCTTACATAAACACTTTTTTTTTTATACATGAAAACAAATTTAAATGACAAGAGGTTATGTAATTTGTAATTACATACATGCAAATATGGGCATCTAAATCAACAATATGATTTGCCCGTGTAAAAAAAGGTTAACATTTAAGAATGTTGATAAAGATGAGTGAATAAGAGAAAAAGTTAGGGTTAAGTGTTAATGATTTTATTTGTTTTAGTACAAAAGTAAAATATTTTTGAAAGAAAAACAACATGCAGGTTTAGGAAAATGTTTTGCAAGAGTGGAAAAATCTTTGCAAAGTAACAAAATGTTCTCACTTCATGTTGGGTCAATGGAATTTACAAAAAAAAGTTGCCGTTTTTGAGAATTTTTTTTTGCAAGTTTGGGGAAAAAACATGCAAGGACTGAAAAATATGCAAAACAAAACATTTTACGTTTAATAGTGTACAACGATGAGAAAATTAAAGACTGACAGGTTAAAAAAAATATTTCCAACTTATGAAGGAAACATTTTTGCATTTAGGAAAAAGTATACAAAGACAGAGTACTCAAAAGCAAGTTGGTTACAAAAAAAATGTTTCCCACTTATGAAAGGAAAAACATTTTATGTTTAGCATTTAAAGGCCTACTGAAATGATTTTTTAAAATTTAAACAGGAATAGCAGATCCATTCTATGTGTCATACTTGATCATTTCGCGATATTGCCATATTTTTGCTTAAAGGACTTAGTAGAGAAAATCGACGATAAAGTTCGCAACTTTTGCTCGCTGATAAAAAAAAGCCTTGCCTGTACCGGAAGTAGCGTGACGTCACAGGAGCTAGTATTCCTCACAATTCCCCATTGTTTACAATGGAGCGAGAGAGATTCGGACAGAGAAAGTGATGATTACCCCATTAATTTGAGCGAGGATGAAAGATTCGTAGATGAGGAACGTTACAGTGAAGGACTTGAGAGACAGTGATGGACGTATCTTTTTTCGCTCTGACCGTAACTTAGGTACAAGCTGGCTCATTGGATTCCACACTCCTTTTTTTATTGTGGATCACAGATTTGTATTTTAAACCACCTCGGATACTATATCCTCTTGAAAATGAGAGTCGAGAACGCGAAATGGACATTCAGTGCCTTTTATCTCCACGACAATACATCGGCGAAATGCTTTAGCTACGAGCTAACGTGATAGCATCGTGCTTTAACTGCTAGCGCTCCAACAAAGTCCTCCTGGTTGTGTTGCTGTAGTCCGCTGCTAATACACCGATCCCACCTACAACTGTCTTCTTTGCAGCCTTCATTGTTCATTAAACACATTGCAAAAGATGTCCAGAATACTGTGGAATTATGAAATGAAAACAGAGCTTTTTGTATAGGATTCTACGGGTAACATAACTTCTGTTACTCTGACTTCGTCACGCGCATACGTCATCATACCGCGACGTTTCAGCCGGATATTTCCCGGGAAGTTTTAAATGTCACTTTATAAGTTAACCCGGCCGTATTGGCATGTGTTGCAATGTTAAGATTTCATCATTGATATATAAACTATCAGACTGCGTGGTCGGTAGTAGTGGGTTTCAGTAGGCCTCTAAGAAAAGTTTACAATGGGTTGGGGTTAGCATACTTTATTTAAACAATGATCTAATGAGTTAAAGAAATAAAATAATACAGCTACTATAACAATAATAAGTTAGGATTAGGAGCTGTATTTAGTACATCATAAAATATATTTAAGGTTAACATGATTAAAAATATTTCCAATTTATGAAGGAAAACATGTTATGGCTAGCATTTAAAAAAAGTTTACTAAGGGTTGGGGTTATCATATAATTTATTTAAACATAATGATATAATTAATGAAGTAAATAAAATTGAAACTACTATAAAAATAAATAGATAAAAAAACATCATGATCGGATGACCATGAGCCCCTGCTTTTATATGGATTGTTTTGCTTTCAATTCAATTATTGTTTGTAATGAAGTTAACTCTGCGGTAATGTTTACAGGTATGGAATTTTGTATGCAATATCTCACAACATCGATAAACAGTGTATATACACAGTGAACAGGTGGGCTATGTGAAAAGGGTCACTATTCCAATCCATTAATATATTTGGTAACACTTTAGTATGGGGAACATATTCACCATTAATTAGTTGCTTATTAAAGTAACAAAGACTTAAAGGCCTACTGAAATTTTTTTTTTTTATTTAAACGGGGATAGCAGATCCATTCTATGTGTCATACTTGATCATTTTGCGATATTGCCATATTTTTGCTGAAAGGATTTAGTATAGAACAACAACGATAAAGTTTGCAACTTTTGGTCTCTGATAAAAAAAAGCCTTGTGCTACCGGAAGTAGCGTGACGTAGTCAGTTGTTCGCCTCCTCATATTTTCCTATTGTTTTCAATGCAGCTAGAGCGATTCGGACAGAGAAAGCGACGATTACCCCATTCATTTGAGCGAGGATGAAAGATTCGTGGATGAGGAACGTTAGAGTGACGGACTAGAATGCAGTGCAAGACAAATCTTTTTTAGCTCTGACCGTAACTTAGGTACAAGCTGGCTCATTGGATTCCACACTCTCTCCTTTTTCTATTGTGGATCACAGATTTGTATTTTAAACCACCTCAGATACTATATCCTCTTGAAAATGAGAGTCGAGAATGCGAAATGGACATTCACAGTGACTTTTATCTCCACAACAATACATCGGCGAAGCTCTTTAGCTACTGAGCTAACATGATAGCATCTGGCTCAAATGCAGATAGAAACAAAATAAATAAATCCCTGACTGGAAGGATAGACAGAAGATCAACAATACTATTAAACCATGTACATGTAACTACACGGTTAATAATTCTCAGCCTGGCAAAGCTTAACAATGCTGTTGCTAACGACGCCATTGAAGCTAACTTAGCAACCGGACCTCACAGAGCTATAATAAAAACATTAGCGCTCCACCTACGCCAGCCAGCCCTCATCTGCTCATCAACACCCGTGCTCACCTGCGTTCCAGCGATCGACGGCTCGACGAAGGACTTCACCCGATCATCCGTGCGGCTAGCGTCGGCTAGCGCGTCTGCTATCCAAGTAAGTCCTCCTGGTTGGGTTGCTACAGCCAGCCGCTAATACACCGATCCCACCTACAACTTTCTTCTTTGCAGTCTTCATTATTCATTAAACAAATTGCAAAAGATTCACCAACGCAGATGTCCAGAATACTGTGGAATTATGAGATGAAAACAGAGCTATTTTGTATTGTTTTCAATGGGGTACCGATACTTCTGTTTCACTGGCTACGTCACGCGCATACGTCATCATCCAAAGACGTTTTCAACCGGAAGTTTAGCGGGAAATTTTAAATTGCACTTTTTAAGTTAACCCGGCCGTATTGGCATGTGTTGCAATGTTAAGATTTCATCATTGATATATAAACTATCAGACTGCGTGGTCGGTAGTAGTGGGTTTCAGTAGGCCTTTAATTTAGAGTTATTTGGAAACTAGGGGAACATATAAGGGTTAGGGTTACTAAATGAGCAATAATTCTGAGGTTATTGAGGGAACACTCTTAGTTAATGGCTTACTGGTTGTATAATAAGGCCATGCAGAATAAGGCATTAATAAGTACTAAATAATGACTAATTAAGAGCCAATATGTTACTAATTTGCATGTTAATAAGAAACTAATAACAATAGTATTACCATATATTTAAAAAAAAATGTTAGACAGTGTTGTTTTAGACATGTGAACAGCATTCAGGACCATCAAATCCCAAGAGTCAGTTGGTGGTGCCAAAGTTCTGGCTTTTTGCATACATTTCTGCATGATTTCCATGTCCTTATCTCTGGGTGTGTTGGACGTGTAATATATCGTCCTTGACAGAATGTCCATCCACTCTCATGTGACGATGTGGTGTTCAACTCCGTTATGCACCTTTGCCGATTAACCACCCATGCTATTTTTACTTCCGTTGATTCTTTTATAGCACCCCTGTATTAAGATAAATAAAAAACAGGTTGTAAAACTGTATGGCATGAGAAAATATATATTCTCTATTATTGTTGTGTATTTTTAGGACTTACCAGCTGAGTGATCCATATCGATTTGGATCACGATAGAGGTTCTTTAGCCTTGTGTCGGTCTCAAAGTGAGGTGTTCTGGGCGTTAGAAGGGCTTGTATTTATTATGATCGTGTAGTTATAACTATCTGTTCAACGTAGGCGTGTTCTCACCCCGACCAATAGGCCATATGGCGGAGGGACATGCAGCAGCATGTTCATGTGTAACTTGTATTTTCATAAAGTATATTTTAACAGTCTGCAATATTGTTGTTGTTAAGACAATTAACGTACCCCAACATTAAATTGTCATTGTACAAAAGTTTAGATTAATAGTTGTTCAAAAATACTATCAGAGATAGTTGACAAAAAGTAGCATTATAACTTAAATACTGTTTTTACTTTACAAGTGTAAAAACCACACATACCTGTACATACATAACTAATATATGATAGACATACATAACTCTATGTATGGCATATGCTATCCAAAACAATGTCTGATTGTTTAAATCTACTGTATTTTTCAGACCATAGGGTGCACCAGATTATAAGGCGCACTGCCGAGGAGTGGGTCTATTCAGGTGTATTTTCATACAAAAGGCGCATTAAAGGGGTCATATTATGATTTTTTTCCTAAATTTAAAACACTTCCTTGTGGTCTACATAACATGTAATGGTGGTTCTTTGGTCAAAATGTTGCATAGATTATGTTTTGCAGACCATTTTCAAGTCGTCTTTTGACCATCGCTTCAGGATGCACCGTTTTCTGGGCGGACTTATTTTCGTGGTTCCACTTCGACGGTGTCTTTTCCCCGTCTTCTTTGTTGTACCGGTGTATCGTGCAAGGACGGGAGTCGAAGAACTGTCAAAAGATGGAGCAAACTGTTTAAATGACATTCAGACTTTACTTAAATCAATTACGGCGCAGCATCTCCTCATCCGTTGCTCACCAGTGCAACAACAACGCCGGAAATGTGTCCCGTGAAAAAACGTTCCACCGGAACTCGCTAATAACTAAAGTTCCGTGGGTGAAATATGTAAACTCACTATACCGCTAGTTTTTAGCGCTTCCATAGCGAGATATAAGTTAGAACTTTACGCTACTTTATATTACAGATTGCAACAGCGCCGGATGAATGCCCCATAACAAGAAGATAGAGAAAAAGAAGAAGCTTGTCAGCACAGACTACAATGGCAGACACGTGCACATTTTCAGGACTTATGCAGATCCCAAATACACATCAGCAGGTACCAGAAGGTATGAAAAGTAGATTTTGCGAAACAAAACGCCAGATAATTTGTCTATTAGGTGCCATTTTTTTATCCTTATACACACACCATAATAAAACCCGTATGTTGAATCACAATACGTCGGACTACGGTACCCGTAACGCTCCGACAATCCATCAAGCGGTGCGGCTACTAATAGTGAAAAGGCTAAGCGTACATGTGCCCTGTGATTGACTGGCGACCAGTCCAGGGTGTACCCTGCCTCTCACCCATAGTCAGCTGTTAGAGGATCCGGCTCACACGTGACCCCAAACAAGCGGTAAAGACCATTTTTGTTCTAAATATATATTTACATATCCATAAAATCTGTTTTGACACCAGTGTGTAATTCCTGCACTAGCCTTGTTGTTAGACTTACTAGAAAAAAAGATTATACTTACTTTTATTGTGATGTGAATTCCACACCAAAGCAGCCTGCTGCTATAAGGACGGTAATAACCTTTTTTGTAACTATCCTTACCCAGCTAACCAATTTTGGTTCCCAGAACTTTGTGACTACATTAGCCTTTGGGCAATTAACGTTCCCTAACGGTTGCATTTTGGGTAGTTTTTGGTTCCACTTTGGTTCAAACGGAAACATTTTTTTACGGTTCCCGGAACGTTACATATATAATACATATATTGTATAATAGTATAACCCTAACCCCTAACCCGGAAAAAAAATAAATCCAAAACAACTGTATCTTCAATGAGGTGAAAGGATCTATACAGATGTGACCTTTGGGATTCCAGGTACATGGCTGATTGAACCAGGATTTGAGAAGTCCTGCTGCGAGTTTGAGTTGAGTTGATTTGTCTGAGAAGAAAGTTGATATGAATGTTGCAAGGTTTATTTATGTTGGCTTCTTAACACATTAACTGGAGAAGCCAGAATCCAACCTTCTTGGGCATTTACATTGTCTTGATTTAAGGTTGGTCGCATCAGCCTATGTTTTAATGCATGAGGACTCCATCAGATAGAGAAATGTTTTCCCTGCTTTGGTGTATAAATCTATTTCAAAATAGAACATGTTTTTTCAGCAAGTAGCAGAACAAATCAGTACTTCCAAACAACAAAACTTTAAGAATATATTGCACATACTCACAGATACCAAATTAGCTTTTTTGGCTTTATTTATTGAAGGAGTATTGACGTCACTCAGTTAAGAGTCATCTGTGTCTTAATTCTGAGATCGCAAAGGCAGATTTTGAGGACCGCAAAATATATTTTGCTAGCACAGACATTTTATTAAAAAATTGTTTTAACTCAATCGAAAAATAATATTGTTTGAGTGTATATATATTAGGGCTGCAAATCTTTGGGTGTCCCACGATTCGATTCAATATCGATTCTTGGGGTCACAATTCGATTAAAAATCGATTTTTTTCGATTCAACGCAATTCTCGACTCAAAAACTATATTTTCCCGATTCAAAACGATTCTCTATTCATTCAATACATAGGATTTCAGCATGATCTACCCCAGTCTGCTGACATGCAAGCAGAGTAGTAGATTTTTGTAAAAAGCTTTTATAATTGTGAAGGACAATGTTTTATCAACTGATTGCAATAATGTAAATTTGTTTTAACTATTAAATGAACCAAAAATATGACTTATTTTATCTTTGTGAAAATATTGGACACAGTGTGTTGTCAAGCTTATGAGATGCGATGCAGGTGTAAGCCACTGTGACACTATTGTTCTTTTAAAAAAAAAAAAAAAAAAGCCATCCATCCATCTTCTTCCGCTTATCCGAGACCGGATCGCGGGGGTAGCAGCCTAAGCAGGGAAGCCCAGACTTCCCTCTCCCAGCCACTTCGTCCAGCTCTTCCCGGGGGATCCCGAGGCGTTCCCAGGCCAGCCGGGAGACATAGTCTTCCCAACGTGTCCTGAGTCTTCCCCGTGGCCTCCTACCGGTCGGACGTGCCCTAAACACCTCCCTAGGGAGGCGTTCAGGTGGCATCCTGACCAGATGCCCAAACCACCTCATCTGGCTCCTCTCGATGTGGAGGAGCATTTTAATAAATGTCTAATGATAATGTCAATGAGGGATTTTTAATCGCTGCTATGTTGAAATTGTAACTAATATTGATGCTGTTGTTGATAATATTCATTTTTGTTTCACTACTTTTGGTTTGTTCTGTGTCGTGTTTGTGTCTCCTCTCAATTGCTCTGTTTATTGCAGTTCTGAGTGTTGCTGGGTCGGGTTTGGTTTTGGAATTGGATTGCATTGTTATGGTATTTCTGTGTATTGTTTTGTTGGATTGATTAATTAAAATAAAAAACAAATAATAATAATGAAAAAATAAATAAAAAATAAAAATAGATTTTTTAAATATGAGAATAGATTCGGAATCGCACAATGTGAGAATCGCGATTCGAATTCGAATCGATTTTTTCCCACACCCCTAATATATATGTATTTGTGCACAATTAAAGTGTTTGCATGTTTGCTAATATCTATATTAACACTCATTAATTACTGCTTTCTGCACAGTCAGACCAATGCGCTCTCTCACACCCCCTCTCTTCCTCTCTCTCAACCTCTCCCCTCTGCGTGTTTAGATTTTTTTTCTTCACTCGTTCAGATTTCACCTGTGCGCTCGAGTAAGTTTTGACTCACCGTTATGTATGTGTCAAAAAGGGAACTAAATCAGACAACTGGACACATGTACGATGTGGTTGACTGCTTGGTGTCCAATTAGATCGCTCTAAAAATATATTTTCATCATAGCGGAGCATAAAGAGCGACTTTAAGATGTAAGTATACCTTTATTTATTCATTTACAAACCCCGTTTCCATATGAGTTGGGAAATTGTGTTAGATGTAAATATAAACGGAATACAAAGATTTGCAAATAATTTTCAACCCATATTCACTTGAATATGCTACAAAGACAAAATATTTGATGTTCAAACTGATAAACATTTTTTGATGCCAGCAACAAGTGACAAAGAAGTTGGGAAAGGTGGCAATAAATACTGATAAAGTTGAGGAATGCTCATCAAACACTTATTTGGAACATCCCACAGGTGAACAGGCAAATTGGGAACAGGTGGGTGCCATGATTGGGTATAAAAGTAGATTCCATGAAATGCTCAGTCATTCACAAACAAGGATGGGGCGAGGGTCACCACTTTGTCAACAAATGCGTGAGCAAATTGTTGAACAGTTTGAGAAAAACCTTTCTCAACTCTCTATTGCAAGGAATTTAGGGATTTCACCATCTATCAATCAATCAATCAATGTTTATTTATACAGCCCTAAATCACAAGTCCGTAATATCATCAAAGGGTTCAGAGAATCTGGAGAAATCACTGCACGTAAGCAGCTAAGCCCGTGACCTTCGATCCCTCAGGCTGTACTGCATCAACAAGCGACATCAGTGTGTAAAGGATATCACCACATGGGCTCAGGAACACTTCAGAAACCCACTGTCAGTAACTACAGTTGGTCGCTACATCTGTAAGTGCAAGTTAAAACTCTCCTATGCAAGGCGAACACCGTTTATCAACAACACCCAGAAACGCCGTCGGCTTCGCTGGGCCTGAGCTCATCTAAGATGGACTGATACAAAGTTGAAAAGTGTTCTGTGGTCTGACGAGTCCACATTTTAAATTGTTTTTGGAAACTGTGGACGTTGTGTCCTCCGGACCAAAGAGGAAAAGAACCATCCGGATTGTTATAGGCGCAAAGTTGAAAAGCCAGCATCTGTGATGGTATGGGGGTGTATTAGTGCCCAAGACATGGGTAGCTTACACATCTGTGAAGGCGCCATTAATGCTGAAAGGTACATACAGGTTTTGGAGCAACATACTGTATGTTGCCATCCAAGCAACGTTACCATGGACGCCCCTGCTTATTTCAGCAAAACAATGCCAAGCCACATGTTACATCAACGTGGCTTCATATTAAAAGAGTGTGGGTACTAGACTGGCCTGCCTGTAGTCCAGACCTGTCTCCCATTGAAAATGTGTGGCGCATTATGAAGCCTAAAATACCACAACGGAGACCCCCGGACTGTTGAACAACTTAAGCTGTACATCAAGCAAGAATGGGAAAGAATTCCACCTGAGAAGCTTAAAAAATGAGTCTCCTCAGTTCCCAAACGTTTACTGAGTGTTGTTAAAAGGAAAGGCCATGTAACACAGTGGTGAACATGCCCTTTCCCAACTACTTTGGCACGTGTTGCAGCCATGAAATTCTAAGTTAATTATTATTTGCAAAAAAAAAATAAAGTTTATGAGTTTGAACATCAAATATCTTGTCTTTGTAGTGCATTCAATGGAATATGGGTTGAAAAGGATTTGCAAATCATTGTATTCCGTTTATATTTACATCGAACACAATTTCCCAACTCATATGGAAACCGGGTTTGTAAAACATTTATAACCTGACAAGTAAAGCTTGGGTGACAGTAGTGATATACATTTGTGTTTAAACCCATGATCAGCTTGGTTGGTTGAGCGGACGTGCCAGCAACTTGAGAAATTCCAAGTTTGATTCCCGCTTCCACCATCCTTGTCACCGCCGTTGTGTCCTTGGACGAGACACTTTATTCACCTGCTCCCAGTGCCACCCATACTGGTTTAAATGTAATTTAAAGATGTAGATCAGGAGTCACCAACGCGGTGCCCGCGGGCACCAGGTAGCCCGTAAGGACCAGATGAGTAGCCCGCTGGCCTGTTCTAAAAATAGCTCAAATAGCCGCACTTACCAGTGAGCTGCCTCTATTTTTTAAATTGTATTTATTTACTAGTGTGACAGTCCTAACTGTCGTGCAGGTTCTCAGGACCATCCAGGGAAGACATTGTCGTGAGACGGTTTAGACTTCTTTATTATTTCAATCAAAGAGTCTTTTGCGTGCTTTTCAGCAGCTGCCTTTTTTCTCACGTGAGCACACGAATGGTTTCCTCCCGTCCGCCGTCTGCTTTTCAGCAGCACGTCGCCGTCGTTTGCGTGGCAGCAGAGGATGGTTTCCTCCTGTCCGCCGTCTTTCTCCGTCTCCTTTCTTGATCTTCACGTCTCTCGCCCTTTTATACGGTCCGAGAGGATGATTGCACTGTCCACAGCTGCGCGCTTCACGCACCTTGTGCCGTCGCTCCCAGCGCACCCCGCCTTGCCGCTCGCTCGTCCACGCCTCCTCGCCGCCATCTTGGAACGGGCGCCGTCGGTCCGCCGGCCCCGCCTCCCCACAACTAGCAAGCTGGTCTCGCTTTGCTCGACATTTTTAATTCTAAGAGAGACAAAACTCAAATAGAATTTGAAAATCCAAGAAAATATTTTAAAAACTTGGTCTTCACCTGTTTAAATAAATTCATTTATTTTTTTACTTTGCTTCTTATAACTTTCAGAAAGACAGTTTTAGAGAAAAAATACAACCTTAAAAATGATTTTAGGATTTTTAAACACATATACCTTTTTACCTTTTAAATTCCTTCCTCTTCTTTCCTGACAATTTAAATCAATGTTCAAGTAAATTTATTTTTTAAAGAATAATAAATAAATTGTAATTTAATTCTTCATTTTAGCTTCTGTTTTTTCGACGAAGAATATTTGTGAAATATTTCTTCAAACTTATGATTAAAATTCAAAAAAAATATTCTGGCAAATCTAGAAAATCTGTAGAATCAAATTAAAATCTTATTTCAAAGTCTTTTGAATTTCTTTTAAAATTTTTGTTCTGGAAAATCTAGAAGAAATAATGATTTGTCTTTGTTAGAAATATAGCTTGGTCCAATTTGTTATATATTGTAACAAAGTGCAGATTGGATATTAACCTATTTAAAACATGTCATCAAAATTCTAAAATTAATCTTAATCAGGAAAAATTACTAATGATGTTCCATAATTTTTTTTTTTTTAATTTTTATTTTATTTTACATGAGTTATTATTTGTACAAACATGGTGCAAAGTAATTCATGATTTGTTTAAAAAATGTTAGTGGCTCGCTAGTTAAAATGGGATATTGTGATTTCACAAGACTGTCTTAGAAGTGATCATTTGAAAATGTTCAATTTGAAAAATGTGCACTTAGAGAAAATATAAAAATAAAGTGTTGCATATTGATATTTATTTGTTTCTATATATATTTAATGTGAGAAATCATTAAGATGATCAGTGTTTCCACAATGATAAATATAATTAATTATTAATAATAACAGACTTAAAGGTAAATTGAGCAAATTTGCTATTTCTGGCAATTTATTTAAGTGTGTATAAAACTGGTAGCCCTTCGCATTAATCACTACCCAAGAAGTAGCCCTTGGTTTCAAAAAGGTTGGTGACCCCTGATGTAGATAATGGGTTTCACGATGTAAAGCGCTTTGAGTCCCTAGAGAAAAAGCGCTATATAAATACAATTCACTTCTCTAAAATATGGGATCTCAACTTTCGGAATGTTGAGCGACCTCCATACTATTCGCTCCTCTCTTTCCCTCGAGAGAGACCCTCATATTCGGTCATTACAGACGTCCAACGTTTGGAAGTGAAAACTTTACATCTCTGTCTTTAAAATGTTTTACACCTAAGTAACATGATTATATGTCTTATTAATGTGCGACTGTAGTAGTAGATATTTTTGAAATATGTGTAAATCATATTAGTTGTTGTTCATAGACGCTATGTATATTTTTATTTAATTGGAAAATGTTTTTTTATATATATATGTTTGAATCACTGTTTATGTGATCTTGTGTTTATGTTTGCTTTGTTGTTCTGTTTAGGACAATTAGGGACGAAATGGACTCCATATAACATTTCAAAAGACAACAGAGCAAAAATAAATGGATATAATAACGTGTATGCAGGTTTGGCTGATCATCTGTAAGCATTTTTTACCTGTATAAAGTAACTAATAAACAAAGTGCTGAAACTACCTCTGTTGTGATTTATTTCTTGCCTTTTTTGCAACTATTCCAAAATAGGGAATATATCCAGTTATTTCAAATTTTATTCCACTTAATATTTACAAGTACTGTTGAAAGTACAAACATTTACAATAGTATTTATGAAAAATCATCAACTGCTATATTGCAAAGAAAGGAAACTATTTACTGTAAAAATAATTTAAAAAGAATAGTCTGAGCAGGAGATAAATCTGCCGAAAGCAAGACACGATTACTCTAAACCAGGGGTCACCAACCTTTTTGAAACCAAGGGCTACTTCGTGGGTACAGATTAATGCGAAGGGCTACCAGTTAGATACACACTTAAATAAATTGCCGGAAGTAGCCAATTTGCTCAATTTACCTTTAACTCTGTTATTATTAATAATTAATGATATTTATCTTTGTGGAAACACTGATCATCTTAATGATTTCTCACAATAAATATATATAGAAACAGATAAATATCAATATGCAACACTTTATTTTTATATTTTCTCTAAGTGCACATTTTTCAAATTGAACATTTTCAAATTATCACTTCTAAGACAGTCTTGTGAAATCACAATATCCCATTTTAACTAGCTAGCCACTAACATTTTTTAACAAATCATGAATTACTTTGCACCATGTTTGTACAAATAATAACTCATGTAAAATACAAAAGTAAACTCTCAAATTTTTAAATCATGTCACACTTTGAACTGGACACCAAATCTGTTATCTGTTTCTTTGTCAGTTAGTGGGAAGCCTGGCATTGCATGCTGTTAACTAGTGTGTTGTACTCTGGTGTGTAACTTGACACTGCAACTCTGAGTGAGTCTTGCAGATGTGCATCAGTGAGGCATGTTCTGTGTTTGTTCTTGATGAAGTTCATGTCAGAAAAGGCTGATTCACAAAGATAAGATTTTTCCTCATTGTTTGCGGAACCTTCTTAATCTTTTGGACATATTTTCACAGCAATCTGGCCTTAAGCTTAATTATGATAAATGTAAAATGTTAAGGATCGGAAATCTAAAGGGAACGTCCTTTCGAATGGAATGCAAAGTGCCTGTTTTGTGGACAGATGGACCAGTTAACATACTTGGTGTTGTTGTCCCAGAAAATCTGGAAGATCTAGGCTCAGTAAATTATGATAATCGACTAAGAAAGCTGGACAAAATTATGCAATTATGGAAAGGGAAATCCCTAACCTTGTATGGTAAAATGTCTATTGCCAACTCGTTAATTATTCCTCAATTTATTTATTTGTTTTTGTCATTACCAGCTCCATCACAAAACTTTTTTAAGATTTATGAGCGGAGGGTCTTCGATTTTGTCTGGAACGGCAAACCAGAAAAGATTAAAAGAAAGGTTTTGTACAAAGAGTATGAATATGGGGGCCTGAAACTTCTCAACCTTGAAGCTATGTGTCTGTCTTTAAAAGCATCAATTGTTCCAAAGATGTATTTAAACATTGAGTGGTACACAAATGTCCTGTTGGACAAAAAACATGTACTGTATCAAAAGAAATTGTATCCTTTTTTACAAGTGATCCCCTCCCAGAGAGTCTGCTGGGAAACATGGCGGGGTTCATAAAGGAAACAATCCACTCATAGTGGTGTTTTCAAATTTATGTGCCAGAAAAAAGAGACGCTATTTTGCAGCAGTTAATATGGATGAACTCTAATATTGTAATAGATGGAAAGCCTTTCTTTTGGAAAAATATGTTTGAAAGAGGAATCATTTTTGTCAATGATATTATCAATGAGAATGGTAAAATTATGAAGTATGATGAATTTAGAGCTATGTATGGTGATGCTTGCTCAAGCTTTTCATTTTATCAACTAACTGGAGTAATTGGGAAAAGATGGAAACAAATAATTAATTATGGAACTACTAAATTATTAGTTTGTAAACCTCTAATAAGAAATTATAGTTGGCAAAAAGGAACTAAAATACATAGAAAAATATATAATTTTTATTTAATAAAGAAATCTTTGAAGGCTGCCTCATACAACACAAATGGAAAATGGGAGGACTTTTTTGACTGCCTGTTGCCATGGGATGCCATATTCAAACTAATCTATGAAACCACTATCGATGTGCAAAATCGTTATTTTCAAATTAAAATTATTTATAACTTCTTACCCACAGGGAAAATGTTAAAATTATGGAATATGACAGAGTCAGATGATTGCCAATTTTGTTGTCAGGAGCCTGAATCCACCCTGCATTTGTTTTGGTATTGTCATATTGTGTCTTTGTTTTGGGTGGAAGTTCAAAAAATGTGTTTAAGAATTGGTTTGTTTATGAAGCTTAATGTGGTTTCTGTTATTTTAGGAGAGTTCATTGACAATCATGATTTAGTCAATTTAATTATAGTACTCGGTAAAATGTTTATTTTTAAGGCCAAAAACAGATATTCACTTAGTATTACTTTCTTTAAAACATTTATTCAGTATTTTCTAACTTTAGAAAGTTACATGGTTGAAAACAATAATGATGCCAAAAAACATTAAAAAAAAGATGAGAAGTCCTCAAAGGCTTACTTTGAAAGTATAATTATGTTTATAGATTATATGATATCTGTTGTTGTGTTCCCTAATTTGAGTGACCTGGACATAATCTGGACTGTACATAAATGCTTATTTTGAAAATGTAATTTTGTTTATAAATTATATGCAATCTGTTGTGTTCCCTAATTTTTTTCTGTGTACATGAATGAAGGTGTGTGTTGCTGAGTCCGACTTGGACATTATCTGGACTGGGCCTGGTTTAAAAAACCCTTTAAACAAATCTAATTTCATTGACAACCTGGTCTGTTGGAGATAAGGCCCTTTTTTAAAAAATAAAATAAAATAAGATAAATAAATAAAAAACATTTTCTTGAATAAAAAAGAAAGTAAAACAATATAAAAATAAATACATAAAAAATATTTATTATAAAAAATTAATGAAAATGTTAGTGGACCAGCAGCCTATACAATCATGTGTGCTTCAGGGACTGTGTCCCTTGCAGATGTGTTGTCTATGTTGTGTTCAGGGACTGTGTCCCTTGCAGATGTGTTGTCTATGTTGTGGAAACCAGAATATTGGTAGCAGAAAGAAATAACCCCTTTTGTGTGAGTGGGTGTGGATGAGTGTGCATGGGGGAGGTTGTTTGGGTTGATGCACTGATTGAAAGTGTATCTTGTGTTTTTTCTATGTAGATTTAATTTAAAAAAAAAAAAAAAAAAAAATTTTTTTTTTTTTTTTTTTAAATTTTTTTTTTAGAACAGGCCCGCGGGCGACTCATCTGGTCCTTACGGGCGACCTGGTGCCCGCGGGCACCACGTTGGTGACCCCTGCTCTAAACAAAATTTTGCTTCATTGTTTAATATTTTGTTAAGTCTATTCTTTCTATTCTATTCTCCACTTTGTGGACCTGACCGCAAACCGGAAGATGTGAACACTTGATACAATCGGTGTTGCGAAGGCTAGATCGTCCCAATTCACATCGCTCCAGCTGCGGTTGGAGGACTCTCTCCAGCACCCACATTTTCTCTATAGCATGGGCTGGGTGGGTCCTTGGAAGGATGCAGCCGGAGAGTTCAGACACGACAATTGTCTCCATCATGCGCAAACTAATGGTTCCGTGATAATGTAACAAATGATGTAATTAGAGACCAAGCAGCCTATCAGAGCGTACATTTGTCCAACGGCGGAGCAGGCTGAAGATGGTAGATTTAAGAACTACCACAACGGCTGCGATGGCGGAAGAAGGCTGCAGCAGAAAAGGGTCCCCAGTCGTCTTGGACTCCATGCCACTGGACCCTGACCCGATTCTGTCAAGGATCGTGTGGTGACTGTCTGTGCACCAGTCTCCCCATGTAAAACAAAGTCACGCACAGGCATCCTCCATAAAGGGATACACCCCTACCAGGAGGATCGTCATACTCATTCGAGTGACTGCCGATAATAACATTTGTCCAGTTCTCTGATTTGTTCCTTATTTGACACAAACATAATGGTGTGTCAAAACCTTTGCGAGCGCACAATGTGTGTAGTGTAGAGTGAGTGTAGAAAAAAATTCTGAATGCAGAGAGGGGAGATGTTGAGAGAGAGGAAGAGAGGGGGCGTGAGAGAGCGCATTGGTCTGACTGTGCAGAAGAAGTAATTATTGAGTGTTAATATGGATATTAGCAAACATCCAAACACTTTTATTGTCCACAAAATACATTTTAATTCACTCAAACATTTTTATTATGAGTTTAATTTATTTTCTAAACATAATGTCTTTGCTTGGAAAATTTATTTTTCTGTCCTCAAAATCTGCATTTGCAATCTCAAAATTAAGACACAAATTTAACTGCATACCAAACCGGATCCCCTCAAAGCCCAGACTGCGCTTAGAAATTCAGTCCTTAAAAGTTATAAACAGAATTGCTGACAAAGGGCAGCCCTGGCGTAGTCCAACCCTCACTGGAAACGGGTCCGACTTACTGCCGGCAATGCGGACCAAGCTCTGACACTGATCATCAGGGGACGGCGTGGCGCTATTGGGAGCGTGGCCCTGCCAGCAACCTGAGGGTTCCTGGTTCAATCCCCACCTTCTACCAACCTCGTCACGTCCGTTGTGTCCTTGAGCAAGACACTTCACCCTTGCTCCTGATGGGTCATGGTTAGGGCCTTGCAGCGCAGCTGCCGCCATTAGTGTGTGAATGTGTGTGTGGATGTGGAAATAGTGTCAAAGCGCTTTGAGGACCTTGAAGGTAGAAACGCGCTATACAAGTATAACCCATTTATCATAGAGGTAGCGGACTGCCACAGTCAGTCAGTTCGATACCCCATACTCTCTGAGCACACCCCACTGGACTTCCCGAGGGGCACGGTCGAATGCCTTCTCCAAGTCCACAAAGCACACTTAGACTGGTTGGGCAAACTCCCATGCACCCTCGAGGACCTTGCCGAGAGTATAAAACTGGTCCACAGTTCCACAACCAGGACTAAAACCACACTGCTCTTCCTGGAGCTAAGTTTGGACTAGCCGTAGCCTCCTCTCCAGTACACTTGAATAGATCTTACCGGGAAGACTGAGGAGTTTGATCCCACAATAATTGGAACACACCCTCTGGTTACCCTTCTTAAAGTACCAGTAGAGTGGAAAAACAAGTTGATTTTTTATGCATAATTGTGTTTCATTGTATCCATTATACCATATCCAATTGTATTTACAATCCGCAAAGTATGTGAAAATACCGTCTAAACATCAGCCAGCCTTCAAACCCCCACTGAATCTCCTCTGTGGAGAGCTTTGACCTCATAGTCGGTCCATTTATCGCTGGATGTGTCCATTTTTCCTGTTGCGGTCTCGTAAACAACTCTGTGGTACTTTTTAAAAATGGCGGTTCTGTGTTGTGGCTCGGAGCATATCCGGCAAGAGGCGCAGCTCGTCAGTTCAACCAATCACCAAACCTCTACATATTTTAGTTCCTATGGGACTCATTTTAGACCATGCCTCAGAGTAGGAGCTGAAATGGTTCTAAGATATGAGCGCCGTAGTCCCTAGTTCCCGTATATCGGAACACGCTGAAAAACGGCCTGGGAACTAAAAAGGTTATAGGAACTCCAAAAAGTCTCTAGTCGGAAAACGACTGATGTGGAGTTTTGCCAACCAAAGGTGCTAAGATGTTTGCAGCATACTTAGTAATATTGTATGTCACAGAGTGCTGACAATGGGTCTGAGGGGAGTCCCATCTCTATGTATTTTTGGAAGGCCATAAATACCAGGAATGGTTTCTTGTGGTTTTAATCGGTAATACAATGCCCGGTTGATGGCTTCTGATTTGTGTAGAGTTTTTTGTAGTGGCACACGCTCCTGGTTTTAAAATAAAATATGAATATTTAGGGTTTTGGCACCAGCCGCTAGACTAGATCTGACCAATCTAAGCGTATGAGCACGAACTGATGAAGCCTACTCGGACGACAGGCGAAATGTCTTCTAAGACAAACCAAACAGTCCACTTGCAATCGATTGAATGCCCTGAGACCTTGGCTGTATGCTTTGTGTTGTTATCCTGCTGAAAGATGAACCGTCACCCCAGTTTGAGTTCAAGAGCACTCTGGAGCAGGTTCTCATCCAGGATGTCTCTATACATTGCTGCATTCATCTTTCGGCCGTATGCTGGCATGTTGTGGTGTTTGCAATTCCAATTATGCGGAGGAATGAGTAAGAATTAATGTTTTAAGGCTATTTAAAGGCTCACTAGCATAGCACAGAATAGGGGTGCTGGAGAAGAGCCAACATAAACTGTCACCAACGGCGAACAATGAACCAGCAACAAAAACAGGGAAACACCAGAATATAAAGAAGGGTGATTAGGGGCAGACAACAGGTGAGGACGCTAATCAATAAACAGAACGCAGGTGCAGCTAATCAGCCACTTAGCAACCAGAAAATGTAACCAAGGTAGCCAACGAGCATTAAAAACATAACAGGCCACTAACTAAACCAGGGGTGTCAAACTCATTTTAGCTCAGGGGCCGTATTTTATGACTTGATGGGGTCCCTGGGACCCCAATTTGAAAATTTCTTGCACCAACACTGATGGAGTATTGGTGCGTGCAAAACAGCAGCAGGCGGCTGTGGCCTGCGGGCCGGTTCTAATACTAATCAAATATCATCCCGGGGGCCATAGATAATTCATTCGGGCCTTGACTTTGACACATAGTAACTAAACTAAGGAGAATAATACTTAACGCAAACACAGAATATAAACTGGTGTGACAACTCATAACACATTACTTCTATTCTGACTAGTCTTTCAATTCCTGCCGCTGAAAAACATGCCCACAGCATGATGCTGCCCGGGGAGAGGCACTAAAATTCGGGAGGGTTGGCAAGTATGAGATATTCTCACTTCTTTTTTTTTGTCGAGCACAAAGAAAATAACATTTTAGTTAAATGTAAGTTGTGTCTTGGATCAAAGATCCCGTCTACTGCCCAAAACAACAATTCAAATCTGCCTGGTTAGGCTTTGTGTATGTCACGTGTGCCTTCCTTAGGTGAAGCCAGGTTTACAGCTATATTGTTGATTGATTGATTGACTGATTGAAACTTTTATTACCGTAATTTCCGGACTATAAGCCGCTACTTTTTCCCCTCGTTCTGGTCCCTGCGGCTTATACAAGGGTGCGGCTTATTTACGGCCTGTTCTTCTCCGACACCGACGAAGAGGATTTCGGTGGTTTTAGTACGCAGGAGGAAGACGATGACACAATGATTAAAGACTGACTTTTCATATACCGGTAGGCTGGTTATTTTGATAACGTACATGCGAGCACTTTGTATTACTTTGCACCGTTGTATTATTTGTACTCTGCACGAATGCTGTTCGCCATGTCAAAGATGTGAAAGTTTGATTGAATGATTGAAAGACTTATAGTTATTAATAAATGGGACGCTTTGCGTTCCCAAACAGTCATCTCTGTCCCGACAATCCCCTCCGTGGTAGCAGGAACCCCTATATACTACGGTAATTACACATCAAAACCCTGCGGCTTATAGTCGGGTGCGGCTTATATATGGAGCAATCTGTATTTTCCCCTAAATTTAGCTGGTGCGGCTTATAGTCAGGTGCGGCTTATAGTCCGGAAATTACGGTAGTAGATTGCACAGTACAGTACATATTCCGTACAATTGACCACTAAATGGTAACACCCCAATAAGTTTTTCAACTTGTTTAAGTCGGGGTCCACTTAAATTGATTCATGATACAGATATATACTATCAAATATATACTAACATCATAATACAGTCATCACACAAGATAATCATCAGAGTATATACATTGAATTATTTACAATCCGGGGTGTGGTATATGGAGGGGGAGGGGTTGGGGGGGTTAGGTTCGGTTGGTATCAACACTTCAGTCATCAACAATCAGCATCAACAATTGCATCATCAGAGAAATGGACATCGGAACAGTGTAGGACTGACTTGGTAGGATATGTACAGCAAGTATTGGACATAGAGAGAGAGAGATCAGAAAGTATAAGAATACGTGTCTACATTTGATTATTTACAATCCGAAGAGGTATTATGTGGAAGGGAGGGTGTTAGTTTAGGGTTGTCGTTGCCTGGAGGTGTTCTTTTAATTAAATTTGTGTGTACCATTACACCCCTAATATATATATATATATATATATATGCAAAGCAGATCTTGTTTTTATGACACTACATCGGTGATACAGGAGCATTTAAAACGGGGGAATATTGTACACCTAGATCACCGGTGTCAAACTCAACACCCTGTGGCCAGATCTGGCCTGCCACGTCATTTTATGTAGCGGGCGTTGTCATTTTAACCAAAGTCCGCCAGCTAAACGTTGTCTAATTCAATTTAAGTACTTTTTAAACTGGCGGAAATTTGCAGGGCAATGAAGAAAGGCACAATTACAAACGTCACATGCACACACACAAAACTTTAGGCACTAATGCGCTGGTGTCATACGATTAAACATACAAGCTATTAAATAGCTAAAATGTTAAGAATTAACCAATGATACAATTCTATACATTGAGGCTATTATCATGCTAAAAATGCCAGGACTTACTGTATTTTTCGGACTATAAGTCGCTCCGGAGTATACGTCGCACCGGCCGAAAATGCACAATAAAGAAGGAAAAAAACATATATACGTCACACTGGAGTATAAGTCGCATTTTTGGCGGAAATTTATTTGATAAAATCCAACACCAAGAATAGACATATTGAAAGGCAATTTAAAATAAATAAAGAATAGTGAACAACAGGCTGAATAAGTGTACGCCATATGACGCACAAATAACCAACTGAGAACGTGCCTGGTATGTTAACACAACACATCATGGCAAGAGTCATTCAAATAACTATAACATATAGAACATGCTATACGTTTACCAAACAATCTGTCACTCCCGATCGCTAAATCCAATGAAATCTTCCTCCCCGGTGTCGCCTCTGGTATGTCCTTTCTTTCTGCTGCTCGATTGCCGTTCTCTGCTGCATATTTCACTACGTCCATCTTGTAATCTGCAGTATATGATATCCTTTTCGGTGCCATTTTTGTTCAGTCCTTCTCAGTTTTTATAAGTTACAGCCAATATTAATAGCATTTTAATAGCAACGGCAGTAGCATATAGCAGTTAGCATCCCATGACCCACAATGCACTTCTGCCATGACCCTCCCCCGCCGAATTCTTATTGGTTGACGTGTGAGTGACGATTGCTGACGTGTGTGTGACGATTGCTGCCTTTTGCTTCGTCTCTTACGCGAATGAGATAAATAATATTATTTGATATTTTACGGTAATGTGTTAATAATTTCACACATAAATCACCCACGGCCAAACTATGAAAAAAACTGCGATTTATAATCCGAAAAATACGGTAGTCAATAATCAATAATATGCCGGTGTGCAGCTTTTTAAATACTTAATCACAAAATGCTGGTTTCTTTTAGAGCAAGTTAGTTTTGGTGTTTTATCGATTATTGCTATTTTAACTGTCCTTTTGTTTTTCATTTAAAAAAAAATATACTTAGTTTCTTAGCACTTTGTCTGTCTATGCTTTTAATGTTCTGTAATGTTATTTTATTTTGTAAGAGCTTAAGGAGCAGCATTGTTACAGTATAAATTATTTTTTTTGAATGAATTAGTAATCTCTGTGTCTAAAATATCTAAAGCTGAAATTAAAAGTCAATGGCTGAATTTGAGCCCCAGAATGTGTACATTTTATAATCCGATTAGTTGACTAAAGGGGATGATGAGTCGACTATCAAAATAGTTGTTGGTTGCAGCCCTAATAGGCAATGACTTGTGAAAGCAACGAAGTAGAAGCGGAAGTGACAATAAAAAGTTTCTGCATGAACATGGAGAATCCTTAACATTTAGCACCATATCTGTTTGTGGCCATCTAAATGTATCTGTGGTGTGCCGCCACAAATTAATATATAGGAAACACGGTCTTCTTTATCTTAATTTGAGTATTTAATATATGGTAATCAACAGAACGATGAAATAATTTGATTTCATTTAAAGGTTAATCACCTAATTTAAACAAAACAACAATGCAGGCCGTTGCATTTAATTTAGACAGGTTGTTCTAGTGAAAAGATCAAGTTCAGTGTGTACACAAACAATAGCTCAGACAGATTCCATTAAGTGCTGTGTGATGGAAAGCAATCATTATGGGCCGCATGCAACGGTAATTACAGGCCTCGTCTGTGTAATTAACTTAATAAAGAGCATTGATTTGAATGCCGGCGTGTTCAGAAAATGTGGCGTACGAGAGAGTTGAGTGTGAGCTATCAAAGTATGCAAGGTCATATGCAGTGGCTCATGAAAATCGCTGTTTATGTTTGTAAAAACTTTGTTTTTGCTAGTTTATCACACGGAATGACGCATGTTTGATGACACTGTTGCCTTTCTGCAGGTGCAGTCTCCCCGCCTGCCCCTGTGATGATACCATGTGACGGAGCGACTGTGGAGCCGTAAGCTTGCCTCCGTTGCTCCATCCAGTCTACTCGGAGCTATCCCAGTCTCGCCTTCTGGCTTTATCTCAGCTGTGCGCCCTGGACACGGCCGGCCACCACATGACTCAGCACCTGGAAACCTAGACCACGTAGGTACCTAACACCTTTGCAGATGGCAGTGTGCGTTTTCAATCGAATGAAGCTAAACTGCTATACTAGCAAAGGACTAAGGCTGGGCCATACTGCACATTTAGGTATCGATCCAATACCAAGTAAATACAGGGCCTGTTAAGCCGTTACTGTTTACTGGAAATTTTCAATGATTTTGTCATTTTTGCCTGTATTTTGTTTAAAATGATTATAATGTTTAACAAAATACATATATTTAAATGGAGATGGCTTAGCTCGGTTGGGAGAGTGGCCGTGCCAGCAACCTGAGGGTTCCTCGCCACGTCACATTGGGGACAGAGAGGAGGAGGGGGATGGTTGACCGAGCCGATTGCTTCGATGCACTATATTTTAATCGCTTCTACTTCCGTGGAGTCTCGGCGTGCGTTTAAGAGCCCACTGTTTAGATGACGACAGGTGTGGACAATATTGGAGACAGATTCATTTGTCCGAATACCTAGGAGGAGAAAAATATTTGATGATGCAGTTTCATTTTGAAAGTGCAACATCGCATCCTTCCGTCAGCTGCTGGGACTGAGAGTTACCATGCAGTAGGCGATGTGTCGGGAATGTTGCCACAACTTGTTTATAAAATCTTTAGATTGTTTACTGGGATGATCACTTGTCCTTTATATAATGGCTAACTTTGTCAGTTTCCCAATAACAACACTAGCTCAAATGTCATCTCATCAAATTGAACACAGGCTGTTGTCAGTGAGGTACAAAAATTGTGGGTTAGATGTAAGAGGTATCACTCCTGTTTATTTTTGTTGGCCAAACTGTTGCTTTGAACCACATGGTGTTGTTGGAGAAATAAGCTTATTTATTAGACTTTAGACATTAGCCAAACTGCTTTGGGTTTAATATTGATATTTTATAAAAGTAAACACTATGTATTTTAGATCAGGGGTTCCCAACCTTTTTTGCATCACGGACCAGTTTTATGTAGGCATTATTTTCACGGACCGGCTTTCCACATGTAGCAGATAAATACAGCAAAAATAAATGTATAAAAAATAGAACTCACTATAACGCTGAATTAGTGGGAGCTCTGGGCTTGTTTATTTGCAATGAGATCCCGAACAGGTTGTTGGTAGTACATACCATCAACCTGCTGGGGACTGCAGATGGAAATCAGCCTTTGGCTACAATCTAGCACATTTATATTTTATATGTTCACTAATGTGCATTGCATCATGTCACAAAGTTATAACAAATATAACGAATGACAACTTCCTATGAGGAGTTTTATTGTTTATCTATAAACAAGCTTATTGGTGTGTTTAGTGGGAAAGGCAAAAGTTAAGGCAGTCGTTTATAAATTATTTAATATTTCTGTGCGGCCCAGTAGCAAATGTGTCACTGACCGGTACCGGTATATGAACATCATTTTTATCATAATGAACAAAAAGAGCAGTTACGTCTTATGTCCATAAGGTGCCATCTTGCACAATTTTCACATTTATTTTTTATTTATTTGTGTTATCATTTTGTTTCTACCATATTACTTTTTATAATGCAGGTGTTGCTTTCATATTCACATTAAATTTCTTCTAAGTTGTGTTTTTTTTAAATAAAACTTGGTTATTACACGCGGGTCACCCTCTGGAGTTGGTTATTACCCTCTGGAGCCAGGCCCGGAGGTGGGGCACGATGGCGAGCGCCTGGTGGCCGGGCCTGTCCCCATGGGGCCCGGCCGGGCACAGCCCGAAGAGGCAACGTGGGTCCCTCCTCCAATGGGCTCACCACCCATAGCAGGGGTCATAGAGGTCGGGTGCGATGTGAGCTGGGCGGGAGCCGAAGGCTACAGAAGCTAGCTCTTGGGACGTGGAACGTCACCTCGCTGGGGGGGAAGGAGCCTGAGCTAGTGCGCGAGGTGGAGAAGTTCCGGCTGGATATAGTCGGACTCATTTCGATGCACAGCAAGGGCTCTGAAACCAGTTCTCTCGAGAGGGGCTGGACTCTCTTCCACTCTGGCGTTGCCGGCAGTGAGAGGCGACGGGCTGGTGTGGCAATTTTTGTTGCCCGCCCGGCTCAGAGCCTGCACGTTGGAGTTCAACCCGGTGGACGAGAGGGTAGCTTCCCTCCGCCTTCGGGTGGGGGAACGGGTCCTGACTGTGGTTTGCGCTTATGTGCCAAACCGCTGCTCAGAGTACCCACCCTTTTTGGATTCACTCGAGGGAGTACTTGAGAGTGCTCCCCCGGGTGATTCCCTCGTTCTACTGGGGGACTTCAACACTCATGTTGGCAACAACAGTGAAACCTGGAGAGGCGTGATTGGGAAGAATGGCCGCCCGGATCTGAACCCGAGCAGTGTTTTGTTATTGGACTTTTGTGCCCGTCACAAATTGTCCATAACGAACACCATGTTCAAACATAAGGGTGTCCATATGTGCACTTGGCACCAGGACACCCTAGGCCGCAGTTCCATGATCGACTTTGTAGTTGTGTCATCGGATTTGCGGCCTCATGTTTTGGACACTCGGGTGAAGAGAGGGGCGGAGCTTTCTACCGATCACCACCTGTTGGTGAGTTGGCTGCGATGGTGGGGGAGGATGCCGGACAGACCTTGCAGGCCCAAACGCATTGTGAGGGTTTGCTGGGAACGTCTGGCAGAGTCTCCTGTCAGAGAGAGTTTCAATTCCCACCTCCGGAAGAACTTTGAACATGTCACGAGGGAGGTGCTGGACATTGAGTCCAAATGGACCATGTTCCGCACCTCTATTGTCGAGGCGGCTGATTGGAGCTGTGGCCGCAAGGTAGTTGGTGCCTGTCGTGGCGTAATCCTAGAACCCGTTGGTGGACACCGGCGGTGAGGGATGCCGTCAAGCTGAAGGAGTCCTATCGGGTTCTTTTGGCTCATAGGACTCCTGAGGCAGCAGACAGGTACCGACAGGCCAAGCGGTGTGCGGCTTCAGCGGTCACAGAGGCAAAAACTCGGATATAGGAGGCGTTCGGGGAAGCCATGGAAAACGACTTCCGGACGGCTTCGAAGCGATTCTGGACCACCATCCGCCGCCTCAGGAAGGGGAAGCAGTGCACTATCAACACCGTGTATGGTGAGGATGGTGTTCTGCTGACCTCGATTGCGGATGTTGTGAATCGGTGGAGGGAATACTTCCAAGACCTCCTCAATCCCACCAACACGTCTTCCTATGAGGAAGCAGTGCTTGGGGAATATGTGGTGGGCTCTCCTATTTCTGGGGCTGAGGTTGCTGAGGTAGTTAAAAAGCTCCTCAGTGGCAAGGCCCCGGGGGTGGATGAGATCCGCCCGGAGTTCCTTAAGGCTCTGGATGCTGTGGGGCTGTCTTGGTTGACAAGACTCTGCAGCATCGCATGGACATTGGGGGCGGTACCTCTGGATTGGCATACCGGGGTGGTGGTTCCTCTCTTTAAGAAGGGGAACCGGAGGGTGTGTTCTAACTATCGTGGGATTACACTCCTCAGCCTTCCCGGTAAGGTCTATTCAGATGTACTGGAGAGGAGGCTATGCCGGATAGTCGAATCTCGGATTCAGGAGGAACAGTGTGGTTTTCGTCCTGGTCGTGGAACTGTGGACCAGCTCTATACTCTCGGCAGGGTCCTTGAGGGTGCATGGGAGTTTGCCCAACCAGTCTAGATGTGTTTTGTGGACTTGGAGAAGGCATTCGACCGTGTCCCTCGGGAAGTCCTGTGGGGAGTGCTCAGAGAGTATGGGGTATCGGACTGTCTGATTGTGGCGGTCCGCTCCCTGTATGATCAGTGCCAGAGCTTGGTCCGCATTGCCAGCAGTAAGTCGGACACGTTTCCAGTGAGGGTTGGACCCCGCCAAGGCTGCCCTTTGTCACCGATTCTGTTCATAACTTTTATGGATGGAATTTCTAGGCGCAGTCAAGGCGTTGAGGGGATCTGGTTTGGTGGCTGCAGGATTAGGTCTCTGCTTTTTGCAGATGATGTGGTCCTGATGGCTTCATCTGGCCAGGATCTTCAGCTCTCACTGGATCGGTTCGCAGCTGAGTGTGAAGCGACTGGGATGAGAATAAGCACCTCCAAGTCCCGAGTCCATGGTTCTTGCCCGGAAAAGGGTTGCGGAGGAGACCCTGCCCCAAGTGGAGGAGTTCAAGTACCTTGCAGTCTTGTTCACGAGTGAGGGAAGAGTGGATCGTGAGATCGACAGGCGGATCGGTGCGGCGTCTTCAGTAATGCGGACGCTGTATCGATTCGTTGTGGTGAAGAAGGAGCTGAGCCGGAAGGCAAAGCTCTCAATTTACCGGTCGATCTACGTTCCCATCCTCACCTATGGTCATGAGCTTTGGGTTATGACCGAAAGAACAAGATCACGGGTACAAGTGACCGAAATGAGTTTCCTCCGCCGGGTGGCGGGGCTCTCCCTTAAAGATAGGGTGAGAAGCTCTGCCATCCGGGGGGAGCTCAAAGTAAAGCCGCTGCTCCTCCACATCGAGAGGAGCCAGATGAGGTGGTTCGGGCATCTGTTCAGGATGCCACCCGAACGCCTCCCTAGGGAGGTGTTTAGGGCACGTCCGACCGGTAGGAGGCCACGGGGAAGACCCAGGACACGTTGGGAACAATTGGGCGAATACGGCATCCGAAATGCCCGGCTCTGTCTCATCAAAGTCGTCATTAATCGAGTCAGTGTCGCTGCTGTTGTGTAGCAGTTCAGTGACAATTCCTGTCTTCCTGAAAGCTCGGACCACAGTTGAGACTGATATATCAGCCCAGGCATTTACGATCTACTGGCAGATAGTGGCGTGTGTCGTCCGGCGCTGTCTCCCTGTCTTGGTGAACGTGTGTTCGCTTTCTGTCATCCGTGTTCTACTGCGTGACTGATCGCTTTGAGTTTAAACTCTGCGTCGTAAGCGTGTCTCTTAATAGGAGCCATTTTGGGGTCTTTACATAAACACACAAATGGAAATGAAACGTCATATATCCCAGCATGCACCGCGCACTTCTTCTTCTACGGGGGCGGCTGCTTGCCATAGAAGAATAACTTCTTCTTCTATGGGGGAAAATGATGTCGGCGGCTGAAGTTCTTCTACGGGGGGGGGGGGGGGGGGGGGAATTAAGTTGGCTGCTGCTTACCGTAGAAGAAGAAGCGCTTCTTCTTCTACGGGGAAAAATAAGTTGGCGGCTGTTTACCGTAGTTGCAAGACCTAAACTTTTTGAAAATGAAGTTTAGGTTTTTTGTGGCTCAATATTGGTCCATATATAAGGCGCACCGGATTATAAAACAAAATTGGAGGGTTTTAGGTGCGCCTTATAGTGCGGAAAATACTGTAGATTTCAGCGTAAGTAGTTTTTGAAAATTTTGAGAACATTTAAAAATACTGCGATAATAATATCAGTGATAAGACATTTTCACACCATGACAACTCTAATATATACGTATATATATATGTATATATATATATATATATATATATTAGGGGTGTAACGGTACACACACATTTTGGTTCCGTGCGTACCTCGGTTTAGAGGTCACGGTTCGGTTCATTTTCGGTACAGTAAGAAAACAACAAAATATAAATGTTTTGGTTATTTATTTACCAAATTTGTAAACAATGGCATAACATACATATACACACAGGGTCCATTGCCAGGTTTAATGTGGTCAACATGTATAAAATAAAAACTAAATAAGATAAGGCTCAGAATGGTTTCTTAACAAAACTTTTCTACATATAAAGTGCTTTTTTGATTGATTGATTGATTGATATGGACATAGACCCTGATAATAATTTTTTCTCTGCGATTGTTAAAAACTGTAATTATTTTACCCGCGAACAATATAAAAACAGTGTAAAATCAGAAGATAGTCTATCTATAATACATTTCAATAGTCGAAGCATGTACACTAACTTTGAGGCTATCAAGGATTACTTGAAAGAATTTAGTCATTCATTTACCATTGTTGCAATCACTGAAACCTGGTTCAACAGTGATAAAGGTATTGATTTTAGTCTGAATGACTATGAATTAACATACATAAACAGAATAAATAAAATAGGAGGAGGGGTCGCATTGTACATTCATAAATCTGTTACATTTAAAGTTTTAACAAACATGACCATAGCAGTCGACGGATTATTTGAATGTTTAACAGTGGAAATCCTAAATGACAAAAAGACAAATATCTTCATGAGCTGTGTATACCGGGCACCTGGTTCAAGCATAGAAACTTTCAATGAGTGGATGGGTAAACTATTTTCCTCTGTGAACCAAAAAACCATATTTATCTGTGGTGATTTTAACATTGATTTGTTAAACTCAACCAAGCAAAAACATGTTGATGACTTCATTGACACTATGTACAGCCTGTCTCTATATCCAACCATAACCAAACCAAGCAGAATAACAACACATATTGCCACAATCATTGACAACATTTTTACAAACATTATGGGAAATCAAGTCACCAGTGGCCTATTTATATGTGACATCACTGACCATTTACCTGTTTTTACTTTATATGACTGTCATCTCAAGAAAACCAAAGACACTATGGCAAAAATCTCTAAACGAATAACAACTGAGGAAACAATCTGTGCCCTAAACAATAGTTTAGCAGTTCAGGATTGGACTTCAGTATACAGAGAACCTAATGTGGACAGTGCTTATTGTAATTTTTTAGACATCGTTACTTTCTGCATAATAAACATTGCCCCGTAAAAGAATATTTTATAAAAGGAAAAAATAAAAATAGCCCTTGGATCACAAAAGGGATAATTAATGCCTGTAAAAAGAAAAACAATCTCTACAAACTTTTCATCAAAATAAAAACAAAAGAAGTCGAACAACGATACAAGAAGTACAAAAATAAATTAACTGATATTATAAGAACAAGCAAACGGTTATATTATCAAAAAAAAACTATGTGAAAACAAAAATAATATAAAAGGAACTTGGGATGTTTTGAATAGTCTAATAAAACAAGGATATTCCAAGTTGACATATCCTGATTACTTTATTGATGAAAACGGTGAAGATTATAATATGAGTAATGTAGTAACACAAGTTCAATAGTTTTTTTGTAAATGTTGGTCCTAAATTGGCTGTTGATATCCCAGACAATGGAGTTACAAAATCAACTATTGAACAGAATTCTTCGTCATTCTTCCTCTCAGCTACAAATGAGCAGGAAGTGACAAACATTGTGCGGAAGTGTAAAAGTAAGTGCTCCACTGACTGCCATGATATCAACATGATATTGGTTCAAATGGTTATCCTGAATATTGTAAAACCATTAACTTATATATGTAATTTATCATTCCAGACTGGCTGCTTTCCAAGTCAAATGAAAATCGCTAAAGTAACTCCGCTCTTCAAAAGTGACAGCAAACACGCTTTCACCAATTACAGACCAATCTCTCTTTTGCCTCAGTTCTCAAAAATCTTAGAGAAACTATTTAACTCTCGACTTGAATCTTTTCTTGAGAAGCATCATATAATCAATGACGGTCAGTATGGCTTTAGGTCCAAAAGAACAACTTCAATGGCAATAACTGAAGCTATTGAGGAAATTACTAATGCACTGGAGCATAAAAGATATGCAGTTGGTATTTTTATTGACCTAAAGAAAGCATTTTATACCATTAATCATTCAATTCTACTAGATAAAATGGGAAGATATGGAATTAGGGGGCTGGCTGGTGACTGGTTAAAAAGTTATTTAACAGGGAGGGTACAGTTTGTTAAAATGGGTAAATTTTTATCTGATACTCTTGGCATTGCTTGTGGTGTCCCCCAAGGGTCCGTGTTGGGGCCAAAACTGTTTAATGTATATATTAATGATATGTTTAATACATCCAAAATACTGAAATTTATACTTTTTGCAGACGACACAAATTTATTCTACAGTAGTGATGACTATAATGAGCTCATAAACACAGTAAACACAGAACTAAACATAGTAAAAAAATGGATGGACACAAATAAATTATCTTTGAATATAAATAAAACTAAGATAGTAGTGTTTGGAAATCGCAACATAACGTCTGAACAGAAAATAAGTATCGATGGTACCCAAATTGAAATCGTAAATGAGAATACATTTTTGGGAGTAATAATTGATAGTAAACTATCATGGAAACCTCATGTCAGACACATTAAAACAAAAATCTCCAAAAGCCTCTCAATTATAAACAAAGCAAAACTATACCTCAATGAAAATGCACTCCGTACTCTATACTGCACCTTGGTACTGCCATACCTTACATACTGTGTTGAAGTATGGGGGAATACTTACCACAACACAATTCATCCTCTGATCATATTACAGAAAAGAGCAGTGCGGATCATTCACAACGTTGGTTATTTAGAACATACTCATAATCTGTTTATGCAATCAAAGTTGCTCAAATTTGATGACCTTGTTAAATATAATACATTAATAATCTTATATAAAGCTTTTAACAAATTATTGCCACCTAATCTACAACGTTTTTTTATAAGACGAGTGCAAGCTCATAACTTGAGAGGCTTTGGATATTTCTTATTGCCGAGAGCTCAAACCACTCGTAAACGTTTTTGTGTGTCTGTATGCGGAGTAAAACTATGGAACAAACTGGACTTACAACACAAGCAATGCCAAACTTTTAATCGATTTAAACTATTATACAAACATGGGGTCTGGTTCAAATATAGAGATGAGGGTCTTTAATTTGACCTGCTGCTATACTCTGTCTCAAAGTGTTAACATGTGCTCAATGTTTCCTTACCATTATTGCTATGTTGTCTATTACCATTATTGCTATGTTGTCTATTACCATTGTTGGTATATTCATTATTCCTACATTGTTGATACAAATGATTGTTACAGTGTAATAATTATTGTTACCTGTGGTAATGCCACTATGATACAACATCTGTATTATAATCCTTGAACAAAGTGAGAGTGAAACGCATGTGAATAATCACTGAATGGAGAACTGGGGGTGGGATTAAATAAGATATCTTCTTCCCACTCCCTTTCAGGAAAAACTGGACAATAATGCACTATATTAATTTATATTATTATGTTTTGTCAACTTGTACGTCTTTGTCATTGCCTGACATAAATAAATAAATGAAAAAATAAAAAAAATAAAAAAATTGAGACTTTTATTAGTAGATTGCACAGTACAGTACATATTCCGTACAATTGACCACTAAATGGTAACACCCGAATAGGTTTTCAACTTGTTTAAGTCGGGGTCCACGTTAATCAACATTAAACTGCCTCAAGTTGTTGCTCAGATTAACTAAAATGACAAAACTTTTCTTCTACATATAAAAAGTGCAACATTAAACAGTTTCAAGTCAACTCAGCCTCAGATTAACTTTGATTAAATCCCAGCCTGGCTAATTTGTCAGTAAGAGGTGGGAGCTGTTTGCTCGTCTTTATCTTTGTTGAAGCGATGTTCACTTGGGGGTGGTGCCGCTTCAAATGGGTTAGCATGTTTGACGTGTTGGCAGAAGCATGCCTTACCGCTGCTGAACAATGTCGGCAAACCTCCGTCCTCCGCACCGTGCATCCGAAGTGTTCCCAAACGGGAGATCTTAACGAGGCAGGAGGGTCTTCCAGCTCTGGCTTTTATATGTTGTCGTAGCCCGGTCGTTGCTAGCATGCCGTGTGTTGTGCCTCGGTGTGCATTGTTTACACAACGTGCGCTACGCTACTTAATATGTCCGTGTGGAAACTCGTTCGGTACCAATTTTTTTTAGACACCCCTGATCTAAAGGATGCAAATATCATTCGAGGATGTTTTTTTTCCTATAATGTTTAAATCAGTCATCCATTTCTGAACACACGCATCATTTGCATTCCTGGTATGATGTTTATTTATTATTTCATGAAGCCTTTTAACAAATTTTCTAATTGTATCCCGATTTAAAAATGTATCATCCTGTTTTTATCCTTAGGTTTGTGGCTATTGAAAGACATATTTTTAGCGGATATACATTTTTACAGCATATTATAAAGGGATAGCATTTAAAAAATGACTTCTGGGTACCGTATTTTCCGCACTATAAGGCGCACCGGATTATAAGGCTTCAATGAATGGCATATTTCAAAACTTTGTTCATATATAAAGCGCACCGGATTATAAGGCGCACCTATGTCAACAAAACAGATAGGATAGGTTAGTCAAACCAGCGTTCTGACAACTCTGTTCACTCCCAAAATGAATATACAGCTGATTTACTCGTGTTACGTAAATCAAACGTTAGTGCTATCACAATATAGTAACACTCCAAATAGTGCAGAGCAATAACAATATATCAATAACTCAACGTTGCTCAAACGTTAATGTCACACAACACAACACACAAAATAAACATGTAAAGCTCACTTTATGAAGTTATTCCTCATTCACGAATCCCTCGAATTTTTCTTTTTCAGTGTCCGAATTAAACAGTGGGTGAATACGGCATCCAAAATGGCCGGCTCCGTCTCCTCAAAGTCATTTTTGCTGCTGTTGTCCAGCAGTTCAGTGACAATTCCTGCCTTCCTGAAAGCTCGGACCACATTTGAGACTGAATCAGCCCAGGCATTTACGATCCACTGGCAGATAGTGGCGTATGTCGTCCGGCGCTGTCTCCCTGTCTTGGTGATCGTGTGTTCGCCTTCTGTCATCCACTGTTCCCACGCAGTTAGCAGTCTAGCTTCGAATGCCCTGTTGACACCAATATCTAGCGGCTGGAGTTCTTTTGTCAACCCACCCGGAATGACGGCGAGTATTGAATGAAGCGCGTAAGCGTGTCTCTTAATGTGATGTTATGAGCTAGCGAATATAACAACTACACTACCCAGCATGCAACGGGAGTGACGAGCATGCGGGGTAGCCCTGAGAAGCGTTGTTGTATGTCGCCAAGACTTGCCATGCCGGCAGTTAGAATGTGGTTATGAGCACGCTGTGAGTAAACGTTGAGAACTCAGCCAACACGTCTCGTCTGCATTATTTATAATTAGACAGACAACACACTTAATAGGAGCCATTTTGGGGTCTTTACATGAACACACAAATGGAAATGAAACGTCATATATCCCAGCATGCACCGCGCGCTTCTTCTTCTACGGGGGTGGCTGCTTACCGTAGAAGAAGAACTTCTTCTTCTACGGGGGAAAAAAGATGGCGGCTGTTTACCGTAGTTGCGAGACCTAAACTTTATGAAAATTAAGTTTGTTGTGGCTCAATATTTGTCCATATATAAGGCGCACCGGATTATAAGGCGCACTGTCAGCTTTTGACAAAATTTGAGGTTTTTAGGTACGCCTTATAGTGCGGAAAATACGGTATATTATATCGATCAACTAATTCTTATTTAGATGGCTTTGACTCTTTTTTTTTTTAGAATTAGAATAGAATAGGGTTTTTGCTTACGTTTATTTATGACTTAGGATTCATAAAAAAAGAAAAACGTGTTCTTGTCTTACATAAGGATTGTGAATGATAGGCAAAATAAAAATAAAAAGTTCAGATACTCTTTAATAATTTTTTTACGTCCTGAGAACGTGCTCATACTGTGTCAAAAGGGAATAAATGAATGCATGTCGGGAAAATGCAAATTACTGCAAAAGTGGCTGGCTGACTAACTTTTCAAAACCAGGTTAAAGGCCTACTGAAACCCACTACTACCGACCACGCAGTCTGATAGTTTATATATCAATGATGAAATCTTAACATTGCAACACATGCCAATACGGCCGGGTTAGATTAGTAAAGTGCAATTTTAAATTTCCCGCAAAATATTCTGCTGACAACGTCTCGGTATGATGACGTTTGCGCGTGACGTCACGGATTGTGCGGACATATTGGGACGCCATTGTGGCCAGCTATTAAGTCGTCTGTTTTCATCGCAAAATTCCACAGTATTCTGGACATCTGTGTTAGTGAATCTTTTGCAATTTATTTAATGAACAATGAAGACAGCAAAGAAGAAAGCTGTAGGTGGGATCGGTGTATTAGCGGCTGGCTACAGCAACACAACCAGGATGACTTTGACTTCGATAGCAGACGCGCTACCGTGAGTATAGCTTTGGCTTCCAAACATTTGATCGCTTGCCCGTCCGTGCGTGCCGCTATGTGCATGTCACGTACGTAACTTTGGGGAAATATATGTGCTGTATGAACTTTACGAAGGTGAACGGTACTTTGGGCTGTGGGATTGAGTGTGTTGTGCGGGTGTTTGAGTTGTATTGGTGGGTTATATGGACGGGAGGGGGGAGGTGTTTGTTATGCGGATTAATTTGTGGCATATTAAATATAAGCCTGGTTGTGTTGTGGCTAATAAAGTATATATATGTCTTGTGTTTATTTACTGTTTTAGTCATTCCCAGCTGAATATCAGGTCCCACCCGCCTCTCACAGCATCTTCCCTATCTGAATCGCTTCTACTGCCCTCTAATCCTTCACTCTCACTTTCCTCATCCACAAATCTTTCATCCTCGCTCAAATTAATGGGGTAATCGTCGCTTTCTTGGTCCGAATCGCTCTCGCTGCTGATGGCCATGATTGTAAACAATGTGCAGATGTGAGGCGCTCCACAACCTGTGACGTCACGCTACTTCCGGTACAGGCAAGGCTTTTTTATCAGCGAACCAAAAGTTGCGAACTTTATCGTCGATGTTCTCTACTAAATCCTTTCAGCAAAAATATGGCGATATCGCAAAATGATCAAGTATGGCACATAGAATGGACCTGCTCTCCCCGTTTAAATAACAAAATTAATTTCAGTAGGCCTTTAAATGGACAATGTAATGAATAAGAATTTCTTGTTTATTGATTGATTTGGAGAGCTATTCCTTCCCTTTTGTATGCGTGTTAATGCTGCAGGGTTTTGACGCACCAAAATCAATATTTCTGCCTCAAGGTTATACATTTGTTCCTGATGTTTAAACAACACATGGATTGTAAACACAAGGTCCACGTCTTCACACAAATAACAGTGCTGGCTTTAGCTTACCGCCGTGTCTCCATGTGAACCAAAGAGCTGTAGCTTCTGCAAGCCAAAGGTGGTTGTCGGTTTGTATCATCCTGGCACCAAGCTCCAGGAAAACTGGTATTGATTGAAATAGCTTATTCTTCCGTCATCTTCCATTATGTAAAAATTATGTTCAGAGTCATTGTTTGTTGGTTAGCATGTAAAGCTAATAATGTGTCCCAACAGTGAGTGGGTACTATTTCGACAGTGTAGTGCTATCCCAAATCTATGACGATGGCAATGTTTACCTGCTCCTTCTTCTTCTCTCCTCTTTTAATGGTGAATTGCAACCGCCGAGAAATCAATATCGCCCGATAAAACATCTGATGTTTTTTCCCCACTTCTCGATTGTTGAATAAGTGAAAAATGTTTCATTCAATTCCTTTCATGTTTATACATAGCCCTTGTAGCATTTTCCATACATTCATTTATTTGTTGCGGCCAACCACAAATAAATCTGTAGCTCTAAAAATACATTTGGTGTTACTTGTTAGCCCTGGCTCATAAACAAACACATTTACAATGTCTTTGAAGCTAGGTTGACGTTCAAACACTGTACATTAGATGGCACTTATTCTTCTTAACACACCCGGTCTGCCAGAGAATAAGAATATGTAGAAGGAGGGCTCAGTGTTGTCAATTTAGCACCTTTTTAGCATGTAATTAAACTAGGGCTGCAAGTAACGATTATTTTGATAGTCGATTAGTCAACGATTATCTTAACGATTAGTCGACTAATCAGATAATAAAGCGTACACATATTTAATGGCTGTAATATTTCCATCGACTTCTGAATGCAGCTTAAGTTGTTTTAGGCATGTGCTTAGGAAAAAACAAATATGACTACCTGTAATTCATTCATAAATATTTATTTATACTGTAACTGTGTTGCTCACTCACCTGTTACAAAAATTTTAAATGAGTAAAAAAATGTTGTCCATTTAAAAGAAATGAAAGGCAACATGCTAAAAAAGACCTTGTTTACGTATTTTTTTTAAAACGGTTAAAATAGCAGCAATGAAAACAAACGACAAAACACAAAATCTAACTTCCTCAAGAATAAAATAATTTTGTGATGTTTAAAAAGCTGCACACTGGTATATTGACTATTGATAACTCTTTTAACACTCTAACAGACTCAATATGTAGAATTATATATTTGATTAATTATTAAATGGTGTCCTATACAATAGATTATATGTTTAATCTTGTGATACCTCTGCATTGGTGCCTGTCAGTCTCTCTCTCTCTCTGTGTGTGTGTGTGTGTGTGTGTGTGTGTGTGTGTGTGTGTGTGTGTGTGTGTGTGTGTGTGTGTATGTATGTGTGTGTGTGTGTGTGTGTGTGCGCGTGTGTTTGTGTGTTCGTGTTCCTGCGCGCACGTTAACGTGCCTTTTTTGACACTGCAAATAGACTCAGTGTGTAAAATTATATATTTCAATAATTCTTAAAATGTTGGCTATTTAATAAATGGAATGTTTAATCTCATAATACCTCCACATTGGTGCCTGTCAGTCTCTCTCTGTGTGTTTGTGTGTGCACACACACACGAGCGGTTAAAGATGTTTTTTCCGACATTGCAAATTGACACTGCTTTATAACGTACTTGAATAGATGTAGACAACATTTAGCTGGCTGACTTTGGCTAAAATGACAGTTAAAGTTATTTTTCACACAACTTTGTCTCACTCTTGTTAGCTAGGTAGCAAGGTAGAAGCTAACACTCTTACCGAGGTTGAGACTGCATCTTCCCTCCAAATGTATCTGCTTTAAGTGCTCGCGTAACAGAGATGTACTGCCATAAAAACAAGGTCCGCTTTGTAAAATGAGCAAGGTTGTTTTTAACAAGAATAAGAGGAAATAGACTCAAACTTTACATGTTATTACTGGCGTTGTTTTTGCGAGTGAACCACTTCCGCCCGGAAAAACGAAGTCGACACTAAATTTTATTGTCGACATTGGTCGACGATGTCTACTAATTGTTGCAGCCCTACTTTAGACCCCTCTTGATTCTCTTATCCAGCAACTTATCTGGTCTTATTGGAGAGTCTAACATTAAAGCATGTATTGTTCTTCTCGAGGAGCAGGGGGTCCAGCTGCTGGCTCCTCCTTTACCCCCCCAAGCCACTGCCATAGATATATTGCAGTCCCATGGAAAACACTGTTCATTCTTTTTCACTACATAGCCAAGATTGACGGTGATGCTCAGTATTGTACACTCATCATTTTAAATGTTTTCAGCGTGACATACACGTAAAGAGAGTGCACTGCATTTTGTTGTACTTTTATGTTTGAATGCACTTATGCACTCAAAATTATATATGATGTAAAAGTATGAAAGTTTGAGAATTGACACAGCCTGGTGGTTAGGTTTAGTGCCATTAGCGCCACTTACAGGACTGGATTGAAATAAAATACATGTTAAAGGTAGTTTGGTCTAAGTTTCAATAGCCGCCTAAAATGTTTGTCTCTCTTCAAGAACCCATGTTCATAAGTCTCAGAGAAAAGTGATTTCTTGTAAAAATCTGCTCACTGTTTGCTAAAAGACTTTCGAAAAGGGTAACCTCCTCATGTGCTTTTTAAATAATTTGTTGGTGCTGATTTATGCATGCAGATGGGCAGCCCTGACAGTATGCCTGGTTAAGTAACACTGCATTAAGATAAGAACATCAAAACAAATAACAACAACAACAAACTCCCCCTAAGAATCATCTTACTGTGGTGGAATCATTTACACAAGGTACCATGTATGATGAAAAAGGAGAACAATGCACATAGCGATCACTAAAGCAGTCGCTTTGCACATCCAAACCGTAGAGCTCGTACGCACGTGTGCTGCTGCAAAACTCTCGCATTCAATCATTAATACTGTTTTATATTCAGTCATTAATACAGTTTATTATTACATGTGCAATGGAGTGTACTTTGTCTTTAACATCAGTACACATTAACGAGGAACCCAGGATACTTCAGGGAAAATCTGCATTTTATCCACTTACTAACACTATTTAGTCATCTCAATGTTTTGTTTATTAATTTGCAAACAATGTACAATACTCTATTTTTATTTACAGAATTATTTTTTAAGTTTACATTTTATTGATCTGATTGATTTTTATTACTATTTAATAGGGATGTAAAGGTATTAAAATCTGACAGTACGACATTATCACGGTATTAAGGCCATGGTATGATATTACTGTGGTATATGTCCAAAAACAAAAAAGACCTAAAAGTGCCATATTGTGTAAATGAAGTGGCAGAAATTTTTAGGATAAACACACTTACTGTAATTGAACACAAATATAATGCTAAAATGGTCACAATGTGTCACATCAGGTCTTACTTGCTGTCATGTTTCCTTAAATTTCTGCAGTCGTTTCCCGGTCAGCGTTCTTTTTTTGGTTCCATTTATTGAATGTCTCCCTGAGCGACCTGTCCCTGATAGGTTTGAGCACACCTGTTTGTAGTTGCCAGTCAGACTGTTATAAATGCCTGCCTCGCCTTCTAGATAGAGCTTGGGGATTACTTTAGGTTACATACTCTCTACACACACTCTGTGTTACTATATAATGAAGTACTTGTCTTGTCCTGTCTCCTGCATGTTGGGGTCAAAACTACCGCAGCCGTGCATGTTCGTGACAAAATGTTCTAATCATATTAATTACTGCAAACATGTATTTTTAAGTGCAAATATTTGTGCAGGAACATCCACTGTTTGAAGCAAATATGAAACAACTTACAGTTGGGCAGCTTTGCTGGCATAAAGTATATTTTCTGGGTGACGGTTTATGAGGTGGCAGCTTGTCCATGGTGCTGTCTTTTGGCTATGTGCAGCTGGATAGTCTCCATCCCCCCCAAAATAGCTTGGCTCCAAGTTCCACATTTACAGCATCAAAGTCACGCTGACCTCACTCTCTCGGCTTCTGTCTGCTCCAACATTTTCACTTTCTCTTCGTGCTTGCTTCTAAAAGCAGCAGTTCATCCTCCGTATATTCAGGTTAAAAAAGATAAGGTTGTGAATCCTCATTTGTCCAAAAATAGTCGTCTTTGTTGTCTATTACCAATTCTGCCATGATGAGAAAACACTCGCGTTTGTTTCCAGAAGTCGGAAGTGCGCTGCTATGGAAACAGAAATCAATCGCCAAGGAAATTAGTGCTTAAAATAACCAAATACGGTAAATATTGAACATATTACATATTGTTATGAACGTGTTTGTTACTACCGTAATTTCCGGACTATAAGCCGCACCTGACTATAAGCCGCACCAGCTAAATTTAGGGGAAAATACAGATTGCTCCATATATAAGCCGCACCCGACTATAAGCCGCAGGGTTTTGATGTGTAATTACCGTAGTATATAGGGGTTCCTGCTACCACGGAGGGGATTGTCGGGACAGAGATGACTGTTTGGGAACGCAAAGCGTCCCATTTATTAACGATAAATCTTCAATCATTCAATCAAACTTTCACATCTTTGACATGGCGAACAGCATTCGTGCAGAGTACAAATAATACAACGGTGCAAAGTAATACAAAGTGCTCGCCTGTACGTTATCAAAATAACCAGCCTACCGGTATATGAAAAGTCAGTCTTTAATCATAGTGTCATCGTCTTCCTCCTGCGTACTAAAACCACAGAAATCCTCTTCGTCGGTGTCGGAGAAGAACAGGCCGTAAATAAGCCGCACCGTTGTATAAGCCCCAGGGACCAGAACAAGGGGAAAAAGTAGCGGCTTATAGTCCGGAAATTACGGTATATTATATACAATCTTGCAGTGTGTATATAAAACGTTGGAGTGTTTTGAAGTTGATTTAGACGGCTTGAGAGGCTACAATGGTGAGTCCCATTAGCCACATCTCCCAAGCGTTTTTTATCATCTTTAAAATTCTAAAAAAAAAAAAAAAAATAGACGTGTGTTGTTGTCTCTCACAATAATTGTGAATAATAGGCAACATTTAAAAAAAAAAAAAGTGCAGTTCCCCTTCAAAAGTCTTCCTGGGACATACCGTATTTTTCGGATTATAAATCGTAGTATACGTCGCACCGGCCGAAAATGCATAATAAAGAAGGAAAAAAACATATATAAGTCACATTTTTGGGGGAAATGTATTTGATAAAATCCAACACCAAGAATAGACATTTGAAAGGCAATTTAAAATAAATAAAGTTTAGTGAACAACAGGCTGAATAAGTGTACGTTATATGACGCATAAATAACCAAATGAGAATGTGCCTGGTATGTTAACCTAACATATTATGGTAAGAGTCATTCAAATAACTATAACATATAGAACATGCTATACGTTTACCAAACAATCTATCACTCCTAATCGCTAAATCCGATTAAATCTTATACGTCTAGTCTCTTATGTGAATGAGCTAAATAATATTATTTGATATT
This sequence comes from Entelurus aequoreus, assembly GCF_033978785.1. NCBI lineage: Eukaryota > Metazoa > Chordata > Actinopteri > Syngnathiformes > Syngnathidae > Entelurus > Entelurus aequoreus. The sequence goes on from NC_084734.1 coordinate 40,239,699, forward strand.
TTACAGTAATGTGTTAATAATTTCACACATAAGTCACTCCTGATTATAAGTCGCACCCCAAACTATGAAAAAAACTGTGACTTATAGTCCGAAAAATACGGTACAAATTACATGATGGCTGTTTTGCCTAACATAATAAATAATCATGATTAATAATCAGAAAAATAACCGTGATTATTATTTTGGCCATAATCGTGCAGCCGTAGTGTGATTGGGGTGGGGAGCTGTGGGCGGAAAAGGCAAACACCACACAGCGTGATGACTTGGGTGATGTGCAGTAAATGTGCCCCTTTATTTAAACTTCTCACATGCAACGCTGTCAATTGACTAGTGACTCGGCGCCCACATGACACTATAGCAGTCTAATGCAGCACAAGAGTGATCTAAACGAGGAGTCAGCGGGTGCAGCGTAGCCCCATTTGACTAAGGCTGTATATGTTCTGTTGGCCATGTCCTATATCCGAGAGGGTTGGCCTTAGCAACAGTGACTGAGCAGCTTCTCATGGGTGGTACCATCTCACCCCAGCTCATGGGGGGCCTACACTGACAGTATCACTTATAACCACACATCTGAACTGTGTTTTAATAAGTCACACATGATTTTAGTTGGTTAGGGTTGAATCTCCAATTATTACAACACTATTTGCGACTATTGATTTGATGTATGTGATGTTGACGCGTCCTTGCAGTGGCAGTGCAGTGGTGTCAATTCTGTTGTTGAGAATTCCTTACTTAACCAGCAAGTTTCTTCTGAAATGCAATACATTGTGTGTAGCCAGTATTTGGTTATAGTACAAATAATAATACCTTGCATGTTACGATAATAGAGTAGAGCCTCTGGGATAGGAGTGGAATTTGATCTGTGGCGCTGCTCGTACCTTGTGATCCTGATTATGAAACAGCATCGCCCATTAAAATGAATTACAATTAATTTATTCCCTGCTTGGTCACCCTAGAACAGCACAATTTTAGCATGTAAAATGCCCTTTAAAGACAAAAAAAAGTTGTAGATAATACATTTTGTATCAAAAACAATACAAAAGAATGTACTTCAAACAACTTCAGAAATGTTGTAAAGTAATGTCATAGCGCACAGCATTTTCTTTGGAGAGTGGACTTCTACGGTATCTCCTTTGAACTGCTTCTCCAGCAAACACACCATCAGCAGCTTCTGCATATTTTAATGGATACATGTCTGTTGTGTCAATATTATCTTAACATCCTTGGCTGGGGTTATCGACTTTTTCTGCTTCAGTATGGTGCAGACTAGCAGTGCTATGCTTAAAACGGCTTCACTTAATCGGCTACACACATGTTTTTTTATTATTTTTTTCTTTGAGTCAATTAATGTCATATTCTACTTCTCAGCACTGTCCTTCACACTCTCTTTCTTTAGTCCCATGAATGTAATAACAAAGTTATGTCCTATGGTGATATCGATCTCTAGCTACAAGCTGCTGCTAGCGAGTAAATGATTTGTACTTAGAATTTCTGAATTCTCTGTCGGAAATTTCACCTGGAATGCCCCCTGAGGTCGAATTTCCTACTCAGAAAGTCGAAGAGTCCTCACCACCCCTGAGTAGGCTTCAAAGATGGCTGCTGAGTGTAAACAATAATAGAAGCTTTTTTAGTATCTGTTATTAGTACTTTAGACTATTTTCTGTCACACAAAAATCAGCCATATACAATGTATATGGCTGATTGTCAGGTGGTGACAACCCTGACAAGCACTAGATCTATCGTATTACCGTTGCGATGCGTGGGTTCATTTATTATTTGTGTAAGACCACAGCTATCAATTATGGTCTGGAGCGCCACGCACTTAGGTTCCGATGGGGTATTCATATGGATATTAAAGTCCCCCATTATGATTATATTGTCGGCGTGCGTCACTAAATCAGCAACGAACTCTGAGAATTCACTGATAAAGTCCGAATAAGGCCCAGGGGGGCGGTAGATAACTGCCAGGTCGAGAGGCAGCGGTGTGACAGACCTCATAGTAAGCACCTCAAACGATTTATATTTATTATTTAGGTTAGGGGTAAGGTTAAAGTTTTTATTGTATATTAGTGCGACCCCCCCCCCCCCCCCACTCCTTTTAAGAGGACGGGCAATATGTGCATTCGTATAGTTAGGAGGAGATGCCCCATTTAGCGCTGAAAAATCGTCTGGTTTGAGCCAGGTTTCGCTAAGACCAATGACGTTAAGATTGTTGTCTCTAATGACCTCATTAACTAATAACGTTTTGGGAGACAATGATCTTATGTTTAAAAAGCCCATATTATAGGTATTGAGCTGTTTTGACGAGTTTTTGTTGAAATTATCCGTAGTAGCAATATTAATAATGTTGCGTTTATTATGCGTAGTGCACTTTAAATAGTTTCGACCATATCTAGGAATTGATATGACGGGAATTTTCAGATTATTTGCTTGGGGCTGCGATAAACTGAACGCATCATAATTTGCCACCTCAGTAGTATGCATGTCCATCTCTGACACAGTCACAACAGAAAAAACATTATGTGAGTTGTGTATTATTCTAAGAGAATTGCTGTGACATTTGCTACGCCAACTAGCGGTGGGGGTGCTCGTAACCCGAATTTTTGCTCATAACCTAAAGCATAACAATTAGCCAAGAGACGGCTCATATCCCGAAAAACTCTTAAACGGGGGCACTTGTATCCCAAGGTACAACTGTACACACAAAGTTGTTTACATGCCGAAGCTCAAATGCTCGAAGTATAGGTTGCTTAGTCATTCACAGGCCCTCAATCCAGTTGATTGGATTTCTTCAGCGTCATTCAGGATATCCAAAACGCACTGGGCATTATACCTGCATGTACGTGTCATATAAGAGTGTCAATTAAAATGTAGTCACAACTAATTTGCTTAGCTGTCATGCGCTATTTACGAAATAAGCACATCTGTCAACAATGCCATCAGAACATCAATAACACATCACTCGCACTAGGGAGAAGCCATCAATGGTTCAAATATACTGTATCTCTGAAATCGGACTTCTTCCAAAGTGGAAGTGACACTTCCAAAGTAAAAGGTTTTGAAATAAGAGTCTCTGCATTAACATGGCAAATTGTTAACAGGCAGCGTCAAACTATTAATAGTGGTCCAAAATTATTATTGGCGGGCCAACACAAATAAATCAACGGTATTGGCGAATGACTGTATTGGTCAAACTGTGCAGAAATGGTCTCCCAAGTGACACAAGTGTGCTGCATTCAAACTTTGTACCTTTCCTTCTCTTTCCCCCTGTCAAACAAGACAGGAGTGTGTGCATATATCCCCATAGCATTAGTAGCTTGTCAGTGTGCCTATAGAGCAGGGGTCTCAAACATGCGGCCCGCGGGCCAATTGCGGCCCGCGAGACGTTATTGTGCGGCCCCCACCTTAATATGAACGTTTAATGTTAGTGCGGCCCGCAAGTTTTATATGAATGGCGCTTGACAGCGCTGTGTGCGCGGAGCTGAAGCATTCTTGCCAACCCTCCCGATTTTCACCCGTCAACAATACTGAGGACATCAATATTGAAGACACAAGGTTTAGCGTCCACTTTTTCTCCATTCAAACAATGTGCCTGCACAGACGCATGTAATATGCGGCCTCAACAGACACACGTAAGTGACTGCAATGCATACTTAGTCAACAGTCATACATGTCACATTGAGGGTGGCCGTATAAAAAAAACTTTATCAATGTTACAAATATGCGCCACAATGTGAACCAATACCAAACAAGAATGACAAACACATTTTGGGAGAACATCCACACGTAACACAACATAAACACAACAGAACAAATACCCAGAATTCCTTGTAGCACTAACTCTTCCGGGCTACAAGGAATCTACCAATCATGGTGGCTCCCGAGGACCGAACATTACGTCACTTGCGTGATGCAAGCAGAGAAACGTTTTGCTGCTTTTCCACGAGACCCGCACGCGCTCTTCCTCCCTCCCTCCCTACCTCCCTCCGTCCCTCCCTCGCTCGCTCTCTTGCGTGCTCTCTCTCTCTTGCTCTCTCTCTCTCTCTCGCTCTCTGTCACTGCGTGTGTCTTCGTCGCTCCCGTCGTCAGTCCGTCAGTAATAAAGTCCCTGATAACCTGGACCAATTCAAACCGTTATTTGTTTTTTTATTGTTTAATTTGCATTGCCTCACACGATGAACATTACATTTATTTTTATATGACGCCATATAACACTCCGGGAGCCGTCACTTTTTCCCAGGGTTTTCCGCCGACCGCCGTGTTGCTGTCGGGAGGAAAAGCGGAACGACACACATTGCGGAAATAACATTATTCTCCGTGCGTCGGTTAAATACAAATATATATTCCAACCCCAAACATGTCTTTTTCAAAGCGTGCAGTGAAGAGAAAGGTTAGTGATGAGCAAAGACAATTCCAGGAAAAGTGGGAGATGCAATATTTCTTTGTTGAGCACAGGGGCACCCCGACGTGTCTTATTTGCACAGAGAAAGTTGCCGTGCACAAAAAATACAATTTAAAACGTCATTATACAACTAAAAATGCTGACAAGTATGCAAAATACCAGGGAGATGAGAGAGTGAACCGGGTTGCACATTATGTGTATGTGTATACATTGTTGTTGACTGGAGAAATCAAATTATTATTGTTAGAATAGAATAGAATAGAATAGAATAGAATAGAATAGAATAGAAAGTACTTTACTGATCCCTGGGGGAAATTCAGCACCACAGTTCGCTCACAATAGACAAGAATAACAATAAATAATATAATATATATAATATATTATATATGTGTAGTTTATAAATAATATACATATATTCTACATATACTCTACATTTAAGTGCAGTCAAGGAACATATGCATTATACAGTCTGATGGCTGTCGGTATGAAGGACCTCCTGTGTCGTTCCGTGTTGCATTTTGGGAGTCTGAGCCTTCCACCGAACGTGCTCATTCTCCCCGTAAGGTCCGAGTGTAGTGGGTGGGAGGTGTTGTCCACAATGGCTAGGAGTTTTGTTAGACTTCTCCTCTCTTGTTATTACTTATGACTGATTTATTTACTTAATTCTCATTTTGTTCATTTATATTTTGATTTTATTTTGTGTTGAAAATAAAAATAAAGACATTTAAAAATATTTTTTTAAAGAAATCTTTTCTTGCGGCCCAGCCTCACCCAGACTCTGCATTCAGTGGCCCCCAGGCAAATTGAGTTTGAGACCCCTGCTATAGAGGGAGTCTTTGAGCTCCATAGAAACATTGCAAGCATCCCCGGCACTGCCTGACATTCCCAGCCAGGCTCCCAACGTGATGCATGGCCCCAAAGGAGCTTGAATAATTAGGTGGGTCCTATTGCAAGCTTGAATGTACACTGGAAATATTGATAACGACAATGTGTGTGTGCATGTGTTAGTGTTTTCTGCTTCCACCTTCCCATCAACTCCCCGCCAGCTATCAGGTGGTCTCTTCCTTCTCCTCACTCGCTCCACTGGTCATTCATTGCCTCTACTCTGTGTTTGTGAGCGGGAAGGGATCAGTAGCACTCAGAATGAGATAACAAAGACAGAGAAAGCAGGAAAAAGGACACACCCGGAGATGACAGGCGCTTGTAACAGAGCGCCGCAGGAGGCGTCCGAGTTGATTTGCTAGTGCCCTGCTGCGCAAATGCTGAGTTTTCTCCTTCCTTTCTTAGCGGTTCAAGTCTTGATCCCCCCCCCCCCCCCCACCCTCCACCGCTGGAGCTCACATTGACAGGGGGAGGGTGGAGTCATCAGGTGCAGGACCTGGACGGCAGGTGTGCAGATAAGATTTTATTCCCTCCACATCTTTGTTTCACTACTGCGTTTACTGTCCTTCACTTGTGTGCATGCGTGCTTGCGTACTTTGCGGCACTTCCCATCCTGCTAGTTTCCCCTGACATGTGATTGCCATGGTAAATGTAGACGTGTCATTGAAACGTTGCAACAGGTAACAACACTAACTAATGTGTGTAAAATAACTTACATGTGTGTTTGGGTGTGATGCTGAGCAGTTGCATTGTCAAGTACTTGTAGCTTATTATGCAAGAGTCGTGGGAATGCAAATATGTATTTTTATGTTCTTCAATGCAGGGTTAGGGTTAGGGTTAATAGTCACACCTCCTTTAAACATAGAATTATAATTGAATCAGCGTTATTATTATTATTATGCTGTGGCAGTAAAGCCATACTTGCCAACCTTGAGACCTCCGAATTTGGGAGATGGGTGGGGGGTGGGGGGTGGGGGTTGAGGTGGCCGGGGTTTGGTGGTAGGGGGGTGTATATTGTAGCGTCCCAGAAAAGTTAGTGCTGCCAGGGATTCTGGGTATTTGTTTATGTTGTGTTACGATGCGGGTGTTCTCCCGAAATGTGTTTGTCATTCTTGTTTGGTGTGGGTTCACAGTGTGGCACATATTTGTAACAGTGTTAAAGTTGTTTATATGGTCACCCTCAGTGTGACCTGTATGGCTGTTGATCAAGTATGCCTTGCGTTCACCTATTTGTGTTTAATAGCCGTATAAATCATGTGATTGGCCCGGCACGCTGTTTGTATGTAGGAAAAGCGTAGTGACGACAGGTTGTAGAGGACGCTAAAGGCAGTGCCTTTAGGGCACGCCCACAATATTGTTGTCCGGGTGGAAATCGGGAGAAATTCGGGAGAATTTTTGCCCCGGGAGATTTTCGGGAGGGGCACTGAAATTTGTGAGTCTCCTGGGAAAATCGTGAGGGTAGGCAAGTATGAGTAAAGCAGGACTGGAACTCCACTGGAGTCAGGGGCAGAGCTATAGGGTAGGGCGGGTGTCCCCCTGCCCGTCCCCCGTAGGGACCCCAGTCAGAGTGGGCATCTACCCAGAGCAGGGACATGGCAGAGCTCCTCCCTCAGCTCTGGGAAGGGGAGGGCGGGGCTATCCCCTGGTCAAGGAAGATTAGATCATTCAAACATTTTTATTACAAACAACACCTGTAATACAACATAATGTATGTGGCCTTATTTGTTTCCCCAGCCAGGATGAGTCATGGTTGCTAAAAACTTTAGTGATTTAGTAGGTGTAAAAAATTTAACTAAATGTTGTGCTGTATGACTGGCCTTCTTTTGTTACCTCTCACATTTCACTTTGCAACGTGCAAATTTACAAGTGGATCTATTGTCTCCAAGTTTATTCTTGGTAACATCAGCCGTCCTCAACGCTATCTGTCACGTGCCAACAGAGTACAAGCTAGGGAAGCATTTTTACTACGAAGTTAACATGAGTGGCAGTTCATATAAACATAAAAGTGGAACAACAAAGTGCAAAGAAAAGGAAAATAGAGTGGAGTCCTGTTCTCTCGCTATCTCATTCTGCTGCATCTGTGTTTTAGCGACTGCTCTGGGCAGGGCGCTAACCCACGTCGCCCAGGTGAGAGATGAGCGCGCTGCCAACAAGTTAAAATGTCAGGTTAATTGACTCAACAAAATAGGCTTTAAAGGGCCACGCCCCCGGTCTGGCTTTGACTTGTTCCGCCACGGACAGGAGGGACCAACTTCCTTCCTTCTGCAGGTACCATTCTTGCAAATTCTACAGCAGGGGTGCTCACACTTTTTCTGCAGGCGAGCTACTTTTCAATTGATCAAGTCGTGGGGATCTACCTCATTCATATATATAATTTATATTTACTTATTTATGAAATATATGTTTTGTTAACAAGTTAAAGCTGTTTAATGATAATGCAAGCGTGTTTAACACATATAGTTAATATTGTTGATAAATTAAAGGTGTTTAATGATAATACAAGAATGTTTAATACATATAGTTAATATTGTTAACATGTTAAAGTGTTTAAAGATAATGCAAGCATGTTTAACACATATACTTAATATTGTTAACAAGTTAAAGGTGTTTAATGATAACACAAGCATGTTTAACACATATAGTTAATATTATTAACAAGTTAAAGGTGTTTAAAGATAATACAAGCATGTTTAACACATATAGTTAATATTGTTAACAAGTTAAAGGTGTTTAATGATAATACATGCATGTTTAACAGTTATAGATTCCTTTCTTTCATGAAGACAAGAATATAAGTTGGTGTATTACCTGATTCTGATGACTTGCTTTGTATGGAATCAGACTGTGCTGCTGATAACGTCCGCATTTTCAAATGGAGGAGAAAAAAGTCCTCCTTTCTGTCCAATACCACATGAAAGTGGTTGGTTTTTGTCATCTTATTTGTCCAGCTTCCATACTCCTTTGCATACACTTGACAAGAAATGCATTGGCGGCAAACTCCGTAGCTTGCTAGCTTGTGCATGCCAGCTTTCTGAGACTCTTAGCGCAGGCAGGATGAAGCAGAGCTTTTATTGTGAAGGCAGGAACTGTGCAGTCGGTCTTTGGAGTTTTGACGACAGGTACGGCGCCAGAGTCTGTTGAAATAAAAAGTGTTTCTCGCCTTCCTGTCTGTAATTTTTTCTTAATAATGAGCTGGCAGCAGCCAGCGTCATCTTAGAAGACCCTCGGGTGCCGTGAATGTCAATCAAGTGACGAAAGTGACGTCATAGTGAAGATTTATGATCGCTCATTTTTAGGACTATTTTTTTATTCCCGGGCGCGGCGCCGCTGCTGCCCACTGCTCCCCAAGGGGATGGGTCAAATGCAGAGGACACATTTCACCACATCTAGTGTGTGTGTGACAATCATTGGTACTTTAATCTTAATCTTTAATGCCTGGCTGGCGAACGACTGTCACAACCTCCGCGATCGACCGGTAGATCGCGATCGACCGGGAGATCGCGATCGACGTAATGAGCACCCCTGTTCTACAGGTATGCTTTGTTTTTGCTGTCTGAATCAGCAAAAACATAGTGAATGTGCAAAAAACATGTTTGTGTAAGTTATTTTACTGAGATTGTTAGACAAGGATTTACTTTTATAGCGAAGGCCGGAATTATGCTGTTGGTATTTTGGGCTCTTAGGCTCCAGCGACCCCGAAGGGAATAAGCGGTAGAAAATGGATGGATGGACGGCTGCTGTGCTTTGAAGAGAGACAAAGCTGTGTTTAGATAAAAAGTACTTCTTGAATTCCCGCCTGCTATCCTTTCCAGTTACACTTGTGTTGCACCGTTTTAAGGTTAAGAATTGTTGTTGTTTGTGAAAGCAACTCTCCTTAAACATAATTAATGCTAATATACAATATCCTGCAGCCTCCTGCAATAATGATGTGTGTCACGATATATTATTTGGCATATTGAGTGCACAAAATCCAAATCTAAAGTCCAACCTAAACTCTAAAAATTAATACATAATTTATCCTGTACCAGTGTGTGAATGTGAGTGTGAATGTTGTCTATCTATCTGTGTTGGCCCTGCGATGAGGTGGCGACTTGTCCAGGGTGTACCCCGCCTTCCGCCCGAGTGCAGCTGGGATAGGCTCCAGCACCCCCGCGACCCCAAGAGGGACAAGCGGTACAAAAAGGGATGGATGTGTGTGACAAGTGACAACAAGGGTCACAACAGATAAAACAATGACAGCAGCCGCACTCTTATTTGCGCCAAAAGATACACACACTCTGCTCAGCCAGTGATGCGTTCATGGCCACAAAAACAGTTGGACAACTCCATCACCACACATAAACTCTAACTGCCAGGTTGACACACTAATGTGGTTGGCAAGCAGCCAATCAATGTCATTAATTAACCGCGTGTTATGTGTGCGTGTTGCTGTTTTGCAGGTTTGCTTATAGCAGCAGACATACAAGCAGACATAGAAGTGTGCTGCTATGGAAACAGAATTCAAATCACCTCTATTTATCTTCTTTTATTTGTAATTCAAGTTATCATTACATACTGTATATGTATTATTGCATTTGAAACAATTGTATTGTTGATAATAGAGGTAATAATATTGTTATTATTCATTATCAATAGTGCTATTTATATTGTATTTGTATTGCTTCATACATATCTCCAATATTTCCACAGCAGAATTCAATGGCAGCAACACATTGCAAAAAAGTTGGCACAGGGGCATTTTTACCACTGTGTTGCATGGCCTTTTCTTTTAACAACACTCAGTAAACGTTTGGGAACTGATAAGACCAATTTTTGAAGTTTTTCAGGTGGAATTATTTCCCATTCTTGCTTGATGTACAGCTTAAGTTGTTCAACAGTCTGGGGTCTCCTCTGTGTTATTTTAGGCTTCATATTGAGTCACAAATTTTCAGTAGGAGACAGGTCTGGACTACAGGCAGGCCAATCTAGTACCCACATTATTTTACTATGAAGCCACGCTGTTGTAATACTAACTAACTAAAATAAGCAGGGGCGTCCATGATAACATTGCTTGGATGGCAACATATGTTGCTCCAAAACCTGTATGTACCTTTCAGCATTAATGGCGCCTTCACAGATGTGTAAGTTACCCATGTCTTGGGCACTAATAGACCCCCATACTATCACAGATGCTGGCTTTTGAACTTTGCGCTAATAACAATCCGGATGGTTCTTTTCCTCTTTGTTCCGGAGGACACGACGTCCACAGTTTCCAAAAACAATTTCCATCTTAGATGAGCTCGGACCCAGCGAAGCCGGCGGAGATTCTTGCTGTTGTTGATAAATGGCTTTCACTTTGCATAGTAGACTTTTAACTTGCACTTACAGATGTAGCGACAAACTGTAGTTACTGACAGTGGTTTTCTGAAGTGTTCCTAAGCCCATGTGGTGATATCCTTTACACACTAATGTCGCTTTTTGATGCAGTACCGCCCGAGGGATCAAAGGTCCGTAATATCATTGCTTACGTGCAGTGATTTCTCCAGATTCTCTGAACCTTTTGATGATATTACGGACCTTGGGTGGTGAAATCCCTAAATTCCTTGCAATAGCTCGTTGAGAAGTGTTGTTCTTAAACTGTTAGACAATTTGGTCATGCATTTGTTCACAAAGTGGTGACCCTCGCCCCATCCTTGTTTGTGAATGACTGAGCATTTCATGGAAGCTGCTTTTATACCCAGTCATGGCACCCACCTGTTCCCAATTAGCCTGTTCACCTGTAGGATGTTTAAAATAAGTGTTTGATGAGCATTCCTCAACTTGCTCAGTTTTTTTGCCACTTGTGCCACCTTTTTTGAAACATGTTGCAGGCATCAAATTCCAAATGAGCTAATATTTGCAAAAAATAACAACGTTTTCCATTTGGAACGTTAACTATATTGCCTTTGCAGTCTATTCAATTGAATATTGGTTGAAAAGGAATTGCAAATTATTGTATTCTGTTTTTATTTACGATTTACACAACGTGCCAACTTCATTGGGTTTGGGGTTTGTATTATTAATCTACTTGCTAATTATTTCCATCCATCCATTTTCTACCGCTTGTCCCGTTCGGGGTCGCGGGGATGCTGGAGCCTATCTCAGTTGCATTAATTTATTGTTAATAAATGGTTAATTTACACCGTGACATGGTTCTATCTACGCTGCTGTTAAATTGTAATAAGCCCTTATTCTTATGTTGTTTACATTAGTTTTAGGCAATTGTACACAGTTTTGTAGCCAAATAGTACATATTTTGATATCCAATAAATTGGCCCTAGTGTGTGAATGTGAGGGTGAATGTTGTCTGTCTATCTGTGTTGGCCCTGCGATGAGGTGGCGACTTGTCCAGGGTGTACCCCGCCTTCCGCCCGATTGTAGCTGAGATAGGCTCCAGCACCCCCCGCGACCCCGAAGGGAATAAGCGGTAGAAAATGGATGGATGGATGGCCCTAGTGTGTGAATGTGAGTTTGAATGTTATCTGTCTATCTGTGTTGGCCCTGTGATGTGGTGGCGACTTGTCCAGGGTGTTCGCCGCCTTCCCCCTGAATGCAACTGGAATAGGCCCCAGCACCTCCCACGACCCTGAGAGGAACAAGCGGTAGAAAATGGATGGATATCAGTATTAGCCATACTAATGCTGATACTTCAAATTTTCGAGATCATTGAAATACTACGTTTTTGTTTATAATTACATTAAATCCGACAAAAACCCAGGATGGTAAATTTGTATTTAAATTATTCCCTTATTCCCTTAAATTACCAAACAACAACAGAAATATTTGTGATGATAAAAAATATTAATCTAATCACTGTAGTATTGACAATTAATTGATACTTTACTTGGGATCCTTACTGTCAATATTTGTATCGATTCACCCACCGTTCTTTGCATTCAAGAGCACTAGCTTTTTCGGTGTGTAGTGTAGCATGTTTAGCTATTCCTTGTCCTCTAGTCCAGTGGTCCCCAACCACTGGGCCGCGGCCCGGTACCGGTCCGCACAAGAAATAAAAAAAATTAAAAAAAGTTTAAATTTTAATTTTTTAAATTTTTTTTAAATTAAAGGCCTACTGAAACCCATTACTAGCGACCACACAGTCTGATAGTTTATATATCAATGATGACATCTTAACATTGCAACACATGCCAATACGGGTTAACTTATAAATTGCAATTTTAAATTTCCCGCCACACTTCCGGTTGAAAATGTCTAGATATGATGACGTATGCGCGTGACTGAATCAGTTGATGCTGAAGTATTGGTACCCCATTGAATCCAATACAAAAAAGCTCTGTTTTCATTTCAAAATTCCACAGTATTCTGGACATCTGTGTTGGTGAATCTTTTGCAATTTGTTTAATGAACAATGGAGACTGCAAAGAAGAAAGTTGTAGGGGAGATCAGTGTATTAGCGGCGGACTACAGCAACACAACCAGGAAGACAGAGATGGATAGCAGACGCGTTAGCCGCCAAACTCACCTTAACTTCCTCCGTCTCGCCGACCACATCTGTGATCGGGTGAAGTCCTTCGTCGCACCGTCGATCGCTGGAACGCAGGTGAGCACGGGTGTTGATGAGCAGATGAGGGCTGGCTGGCGTAGGTGGATAGCTAATGTTTTTAGCATAGCTCTGTGATGTCCGGTTGCTAAGTTAGCTTCAATGGCGTCGTTAGCAACAGCATTGTTAACCTTCGCCAGGCTGGAAAGCATTAACCGTGTATTTACATGTCCCTGGTTTAATAGTATTGTTGATCTTCTGTCTATCCTTCCAGTAAGGGATTTATTTATTTTGTTTCTATATGCGGTTAAGCACGATGCTATCACGTTAGCTCCGTAGCTAAAGTGTTTCGTCGATGTATTGTCGTGGAGATAAAAGTCACTGTGAATGTCCATTTCGCGTTCTCGACTCTCATTTTCAAGAGGATATAGTATCCGAGGTGGTTTAAAATACAAATCCGTGATCCACAATAGAAAAAGGAGAGAGTGTGGAATCCAATGAGCCAGCTTGTACCTAAGTTACGGTCAGAGCGAAAAAAGATATGTCTTGCACTGCATTCTAGTACTTCACTCGAACGTTCCTCATCCACGAATCTTTCATCCTCGCTCAAATTAATGGGGTAATCGTCGCTTTCTCGGTCCGAATCGCTCCAGCTGCGTTGAAAACAATAGGAAAATGTGAGGAGCCTTTCAATTGACTACGTCACGCTGCTTCCGGTAGGGGCAAGGCTTTTTTTTTATCAGATACCAAAAGTTGCGATCTTTTTCGTCGTTGTTCTCTACTAAATCCTTTCAGCAAAAATATGGCAATATCGCGAAATGATCAAGTATGACACATAGAATGGATCTGCTATCCCCGTTTAAATAAAAAAAAATAATTTCAGTAGGCCTTTAAATCAACATAAAAAACACAATATAGACATTATATATCAATATAGCTCAATACAGTCTGCAGGGATACACTCCGTAAGCACACATGATTGTATTTCTTTATGATAAATAAATAAGAAATACCATACCCCCGCACCCGGTCCGTGGGACAAATTTTCAAGCGTTGACCGGTCCGCAGCTACAAAAAGGTTAGGGACCAGTCTAGTCTTCCAGTGATAATGGTACGTATAAGAAACACAGGTTTTTTTGTCGCCATGAAAGTGAGGATTAGTGATTTAGAAGGAGATTAGCACTCTGGAGGGACTATCCCCTAGCGGGGACGCTACATTATTTGCTTGTCTCTGTCAAATTTGTGGGACAGAGACAGAATTTTTCATCAACATGCATTATTACGATATGACGATAGTAATAAAAGGTCAGTCAAATTGATATCATTTAGGATTTACTGTACACCGTTAATATCGTCAACTGTCTTTTTGTCCTGACTTCCAGTATCTCCAATGAATAATGGCAGATAGAGTTTGGTTCTGATTTAAATAGTCTAATAATAATGAAAAGAAACTGATTTACTTAAGCAGATGGCCCTGAATAATGTGCGTGCGTGTGTACATTTTTTTTCAGAACCGTGTAGTCCTAATGTTAACCATCTTTTTTCTTGTGTTGCCTCGGCAGGTCAGTTGAAGCTGAAAATGAGTGCAGTCGGGGAAAGCCCCCTTGATCCTGACACGGCTGAGTCACGCAAGAGGAAGGGCTCACCATGCGACACGTCCGCACAAAGGTAAAACACATTGAACTGAAGCTCTGCTGTGTGTGGAAGTGTTTAAATTTGTCTGAAAAGCTGCATGAGTCCTGAAGTCAAGAAAAAGGAGTACATTTAGTATTACACGTCAACAAAACTGAGATTTTAAAGTGAGTGCAAGATTTCACGACAGCGGAAGTCACTAGTCTTCTCAGTTTAAGCAGTGAAATGGGGCTCCAGGCTATGTGTAGTTCGTCCTCAACCTGTTGCTCCTCCAGTAAAATAAAAAGTTGATGATCCACTTGTTTGTGTGCTCTCTGAGAGCTGGCAGGCAGGCTTGTTGGCTCCGTGTTTAACAACAGATGTGGCAGACATTGTAGCAACAAAACAAATCCTCTACTTCTAGATCACGGGTTAGTAGAAGGTTGGTTAAACCTTTGAGGTGTAACCGAGGACACATACACACAGCTCCCAGGCAGACTGTGGCTACTCTGTGAGCCTTTTAGGGCCTAATCGCTGATGTAAGCTAATGTAACGTCCTGGTTTTGTATTTCCAAAGCAACTACTGACCTGCATGTTAACACTGCGTCCTCTTCCTCACCCCTTCCTCCCTTCCTGGCTCCCTCCACTCCTCCCTCTCTTGGCCACCACGCCTGTGTGTTCTGGCCGGCCAACGCACTGACCTACTTTTGCTGTTGTCGTTGCACTCACGCGCACACACGCACACAACACTCATGTTTACCACATAGTTGCTGTTACTCCGAGAGGGCCAGTGGAGCACATGGAGACAGGCGTTAAACGACCTATTAAGTAGCTTTTAAGGAGTCTGGTAAAAATGTGTTCCAACTAATCCAAAAAAGAAGGTGCAGTCACAAATGTATAGTTTTGTTTTTTTTCACAATCCCTACGTAAGACAAGAACACACATGTCTTTCTCTTATGGTATGCTTTTTAAATTGTAATATTTTGCTTGTACTACACAGCTAGCCAATGGGATTAATCTATTCTGCCCATAAACCCCCCAAAAAATGCCAACAATACTTTATTAACATGTCATGACCTGCATATAACCAAGTATTAGTGCTTATAATAACAATATAGTTAACGCTGTGGAACTACTTTCAGCAGTGCTGTGATCACAGAGCGGTAACTAGCTTATGCAGCTACTGACATACTAACCCTGTGAGCTGCTGCATCGCCTCTGAGTTGGTAAAATAAATCTTGCCTCTCACACTTCAGGCTCAAAAACACAAGGTTCTGGATCATCATTTGCCATATATTACAGTAATAACAATAATTTTGATGTAGGATTTACAATATTAACAGAAAGTGATCACCAGACACTTGAGATTTTAAAACATTAATTAAAACAAGCTTTAGCTAAGAGACTGAACAACAACACATTGACACTTCCCCCATCACTACAATATGAAGTATAGACAATAAAACATTGGATATTAAGAGTATGTCAACCACTCCTACCTTGTTTATTTCCCTGACGACCTCCCTAAAGTACCAGTAGAATGGAAAAACAATGTTGCCTCTATACTGAAGCTATTATTTGATTCATAACACCAACATACTTGCAAAATTTGCAAGTAAATATGATCAAATAGTATCATTCTCACAGAAATTTCCAAGCCATTTTGAGAGATAATGAGCAAGCCAGTCTAGTGATCTGTGATGTAGAGATCTTCCCATTTAGATGAAGAATTACACGAAGGGTTAAAAGGAAAAATTGCTGCCTGCAGACACCGTCTTCGGTTGTGTGTCTTCTACTGGTACTTTAAGTTTCATAAATATCAAGCAGCTAAAATGTATCAAACATGCTTAAGTGTGGACAGAGAGTATTTTGGATTTTACTCATTATGTAGTGGATTTAAATTGATGTAATTTTGAATTGTGTATGGTGCTTGGACATTTTTTATGATGTTCACATATTTCAATGGGCAAGTTGTCTATTTTGCAGTATTAACTTTATCTGTTTGTTTTGGAATATTTGAAACATGGGTGGGAAATTGTGTCTCTATTGGTACCTATATATTGCCTTTAGGCACTTGTAGACATGGTGTAATGCTCATGGTCAATGACTAACAATATTAAAAACATCATGGCAACATTTGCAACAATTCAACTTTAATGTTATCAAAAAATAACTTGGGGTGTCCCACGGGGCGGATTGTGGACGCTGGAGGGCCAGGTGTAGCCCACAAGCTGTAGTTTGGGGACCACTGCTATAACCTATCGCAGGGCTATTCAGCTAAATTGTTCTTGGGCCACATTTTTAGAAAACTAATGGCTGAGGGGCCGGACTTCTACCTTCACTATCATACTTGTTACAGTATGTACATGTATATTCATGAAAACCAGCATTCACTGTATCGGATATTTGTTTTGAGCCTATTTCTTTTGTCAAAGTTACAAATATTGAAAAAAAAGCCCTCTTGTAGGTCTACTAAAGAGGACACTGGCCCTAAAGAGATTAAAATGTCATAAATTAAAACACAGGCAATGTGTTTACACTGGTCCAAGTTTCTCTCGTCAAATGGCTATTCAAATATCCTATACTGGATATGACAGCGCTTCTCTGTTTTTTGGAATTTGCTGCAAAAATGTTAGTGTCTCCTGTTAGAACCTAACCAGAGAGACCAAAAGGAAGACTGCAGAGAGGATATGTGAATCGATTAAGTGGGAAATGTAATTCCAAAAATAGGGAGTAACAACAAACTATGACACTAGTGGAAGAAGCCAATGGCACGACAAAACTGGAAAAAAACAAAGACGATAACAACTATAAAGAAAGGGGAACATGAATTACAAAACGGCTGGGGTAACAAATACCGAGCAACCACACGATAGCAAAAAAAACAACAAGCAGGAATAGCAATTAGCACAGATGCAAAAATGTGTTGAAGGAAAGTGTCGGGACACGAGTCAAAGCTCTCACGACCCCAGGTGAACCAGGTTAGCTTGAATGCCATCATGGTGATTGCAAACACGTGTACTCAGGTACCCCGCCTTCCCTTGGTCATCATGGTAACTAAACACACTAAAAATTATCAGAAAACAGGAAGCAACTACTCAGAGAAAAGCCATGAGGCAAACAAAAACTAATATATAACAGTACAAATCCCGCATAACGCCTTCCAGGCAGCGAACCTCTGTCAGAGACCACGTCGGCAGGGATACACTGCAGCCGGAACTAGTTGAACTAGTAGGTTGGCAGTCTCTAATGTGGATGGGATCTTGGGTAGGACTGGGAAGTGTGCCATTTTAGAAAATGTATTGACCATGGTGATAATGACAGTGTTGCCGTTAGATGGAGTCCTGTGAAGAATTCCAGGCCATTGTGAGACCATAGTCGAGAAGGAATGGGGAGTGGTCTCAAAAGTCCAGCAGGAGCTTGGTGAGAGGGTTTATTGTGGGCATAAATATAACAAACTGTGACAAACCCCTTAACATCTGCTCTCATGGAAGGCCACCAAAACCGCTGTGACAACAGAAAAAAAGTCTGCTTAATACCTAGGTGGCATGCCAGTCCGGAACTGTGGCGCCGACCAGCAGGACATTCAGCAGGAGCAGTTGAGTCCTTGAGCGCCGCCTCCATCTCGTGTTCTACATCCTACTGGAGACCCTTGAGGATCTGAGATGGGGGAATAACTATTTCGGGAGGGTTATCATCCACCACCAGGGAGTGTAACCTGGAAAGTGCATCAGACTTGCCATTCAAAGAACCTGAACGAAAAGTCAGAGTGTAACTGAACCTGGATAAAAAATAATGCCCATTTTGCCCCTCTGGGATTTAGTCGCTGGACGGATCAAATGTAGTCCAGGTTTTTATGATCAGTGAATATAGTGAATGGTTTTTGAGAGCCCTCCAAGATATGCAGCCATTCATTGAAGACTAATACTATGGCAAAAAATTCCCTGTTGCCAATGTCATAATTTCCTTCCAGTCAAGTCAGGCGATGAGAGAAGAAGGTGCAGGGTTGCAATTTCAAATGGAGGGGTCTCACTGAGAGAGGATGGCCCCCCACACCGGTGTCAGAAGCGTCGACTTTAACAACAAACAAAGAGGAAATGTTACAGTGCACAAGTACGGGAGCAGAAGTAAATAACCTCTTGAGGTTAGCAAAAGCTGTTAGTGTCAGAAGACCAGTGAAAGGGGATCATAGCAGAAGTTAGCTCTGTCTCGGTTAATGCCACACGGCTATAATCGCAGATAAAACAGCGAAAGAAAATTAGCAAAGCCCAAAAACCTCTGTAGGAGTTTTTAGAAGTAGGCGTAGGCCAGTCCAACACCGCCTGGATCTAAGCTGGGTCGAGTCTAAGTCTGATTATAAACCCCAAAAATGACAAGGAGGAAGTGTGAAAAGCACATATTTCTGCTTTGACAAAAAGCCTATTTTTAAGTAGTCTTTGAAATATCAGGAAAACTTCCTGTGTGTTCCTCTAGTGTGCATGAAAAAATCAGTAAGAACAAATCAACCTAATGTGTCGCAGAAGACATTATTTATAAGACCCTGAAAAACAGCGGGGGCATTTGTGAAGCCAAATGGCATGACCGGATATTCAAAATGTCCCAAGGGCATGCTGAAAGCTGTCTTCCATCCGTCCCCCTCTCGGATGCGAATTAAATGATAAGTATTACGGAGATGTAATTTTGTGAAAAATCTGGCCTGATTAAGGAAGCTGAAAGCGGAGTCAAGCAGAGGTATGGGATACTTGTTCTTTATGGTGATAACATTAAGTGCCCGATAATCAATACAGGGTCTCAGTGAACCATCCTTCTTCTCCACAAATGCAGCCAATGGTGAGGAAGAAGGAGGGATAAAACCAGAAGCAAGGTCATTAGAAATATATAGCTCAAGGGCCTCACGTTTTGGATTGGATATATTACAAAGGCGAGAAGTAGGGTGGGAAGCATCCGAAACGAGGTCATTACCGCAATCATAAGTCGATGCGGTGGCAATGACGTGACTAGTTCCTCGCTGAACACCTAACGCAAGTCATGGTACATAGGTAGAAACAGTAGAGAGATTTGACCTCCTCAGGAATGATCTTAACAAGTTTAGGTAGACACGGACTGGCAGATCTAACAGTGTGAATGGAAAAAAAACAATCCAACTACGAATATTATTGTAAGGGTAGGACAAAAAACTGGTGGTCCCTCTATATGATTCCTTGGCAACTGAAGGGTAAGAGGAGCAGTCTGACATGCTACTTTGGCTAGCAGACGCCCGTCGAGTGAATGTACAACTTTGTGTATCAAGCAGCGACACAGGTATATTATGTATCCTGACTGACTCCTCATCTAAAAAACAGTCTTAAAGGCCTACTGAAACCCACTACTACCGACCACGCAGTCTGATAGTTTATATATCAATGATGAAATCTTAACATTGCAACACATGCCAATACGGCCGGGTTAACTTATAAAGTGCAATTTTAAATTTCCCGGGAAACTTCCGGTTGAAAACGTTTATGTATGATGACGTTTGCGCGTGACATCGATGGTTGAAACGGAAGTATTCGGACACATTGTATCCCAATACAAACAGCTCTGTTTCCATTGCAAAATTCCACAGTATTCTGGACATCTGTGTTAGTGAATCTTTTGCAATTTGTTTAATGAACAATGGAGACTGCAAAGAAGAAAGCTGTAGGTGGGATCGGTGTATTAGCGGCTGGCTGCAGCAACACAACCAGGAGGACTTTGACTTGGATAACAGACGCGCTATCCGACGCTAGCCGCCGACCGCATCGATGATCGGGGCAAGTCCTTCGCCGCGCCGTCGATCGCTGGAACGCAGGTGAGCACGGGTGTTGATGAGCAGATGAGGGCTGGCGTAGGTGGAGCGCTAATGTTTTTATCATAGCTCTGACGAGGTCCCGTAGCTAAGTTAGCTTCAATGGCGTCGTTAGCAACAGCATTGCTAGGCTTCAACAGGCGGCACAGCATTAACCGTGTATTTACAGGTCCAGTGTTTGGTTCGGTGTCTCCTGATAGTAGTATTGTTGATTTTCTGTCTATCCTTCCAGTCAGGAGCTTATTTCTTTTGTTTCCATCTGCATTTAAGCACGATGCTATCATGTTAGCTCCGTAGCTAAAGTGCTTCACCGATGTATTGTCGTGGGGATAAAAGTCAATGTGAATGTTCATTTCGCGTTCTCAACTCTCCTTTTCAAGAGGATATAGTATCCGAGGTGGTTTAAAATACAAATCCGTGATCCACAATAGAAAAAGGAGAAAGTGTGGAATCCAATGAGCCCTTTTACCTAAGTTACGGTCAGAGCGAAAAAAGATACGTCCTGCACTGGACTCTAGTCCTTCACTCTGACGTTCCTCATCCACGAATCTTTCATCCTGGCTCAAATTAATGGGGTAATCGTCACTTTCTCGGTCCGAATCCCTCTCGCTGCTGGTGTAAACAATGGGGAAATGTGAGGAGCCCTTCAACCTGCGACGTCCCGCTACTTCCGGTACAGGCAAGGCTTTTTTTATCAGCGACCAAAAGTTGCGAACTTTATCGTCGTTGTTCTCTACTAAATCCTTTCAGCAAAAATATGGCAATATCGCAAAATGATCAAGTATGACACATAGAATGGATCTGCTATCCCTGTTTAAATAAAAAAAAATCATTTCAGTAGGCTTTTAAAAACAGTCATCAACTCACAAATCAATTAAAGTCTCAATATCTAATTTATTATTAGCTGAAGATGCTCAATGGTAGGTGGGGTCGAGGACAAAGGTTAAAGAGCCAAAATCGGTGTCATCCCACTGGGAGAGGGTGATGACACCTGGTCACGTGGCCGCTGAGTCGCAGGTAGTGATGACGTGACGTGACAGGCAGAGGTGTAGTCGCAAATGGCGACTTCTTTCATCAATGTCTTCGGGAATGTCAATAGACACCATGTCCTGAGTCAAGGCGTCCAACAAGGTAGTTAAATTCCAGTCGCTCTTTGTAGCGAGGGTGCGAAACTGGATAGCATAATCAGAAACATCTCCACTTGCCGAAAGCGGATAAGGGAGCGCGCTGCCTCTCTGCCCGGTGGAGTCTTTTGAAAAGGTAATTTCAAGGCTTTGGAAAAGACCTGGAATTAGTTGCAGATCAGGCACTGTTGGGTCCACTCTGCAGTGGCCCATGCACATGGGAAATGGCAAACGCAACCTCAGCACGCTCGGATTGGAAAGCGGCTAGTTGAAGCTCAAAATGGATGGAGCACTGGACTAAAAGGGCTCTGACGTCACCCGAGTCACCAGAAAAACACTCCGGGCAAGAGACGATGGGGCAGGAGGCTGGCGCACTATCAGCAGGAGTCAGAGAGAGAGAAACAGGATGGGCGCCACGCCGGAGCAAGGCGGCAAAGGAGGTAAGCTGGGTTTTGATGTTTCTCATCCGAGTCTCTTGGCGTGCGGCAAGACCGCTCACACCACCGCACAATTTGGCGAGACGTCTCTCCTGGTGGCAAAGACGATAGGCATGCTCATGGAGAGCTTCTTTAAGGGTGTCCGTTTCTGTGGTGTCCATGTTGATGGTGGAATCTTTTGTTAGGATCTGACCAGAGGGGCCAAAAGGAAGACTGCAGAGAGGATACGTGAAGCAATCAAGTGGGACATTTAATTTCAAAACTAGGGAGTAACAAAAAACTACGAGACTAGTGGGAGAAGCCAATGGCACAACAAAACTAGGGAAACAAAGACAGAAAAAAAAACTATAAGGAAAGGGGAACACAAATTACGGGAAGGCTGAGGTAGCAAGTACCGAGCAACCACATGAGAGCAAAAAACAACAAGCAAGAATAGCAAATAGCACATAGGCAAAAATGGTGTGGATGGAACGTGTCGGGGCACAAGTCAAAGATCCCACGACCCCAGGTGAATCAGGTTGGCTTAAATTCCATCACTGTGATGTGCTCAGGTACCCTGCCTTCCCTTGGCCTTCATGGTAACTAAACAAAGAAAAATGATCCGAAAACAGGAAACAACTACTGGGAGGAAAAACAAGGAGGCAAAGAAAAACGGATACATAATAGTCTCCAAAGTTTTAAACTAAACTCTGGGGCCAGTCTGATATAATTCCTGGGGCGGATTTGGCCAGAGGGCCGCCAGTTGAAGAGCCCTGCCCTATAGTAACAACAACATGATTACATATTGTTAGTTGCTTCTCTTGGACTGCTTTTGTGTGTGTGCACATGCTCTCTTCTTTTATGCACGGACAATACAGCGTTGAGTGATAAGCCTAAACGCCAGACAAATTCCTCTGACCGACAAGCATTGATTATTCAATATAAGTAATGATTGTGAAAAATATATGTTTTGTTACTAGTGATAACAGAAGCTAACCGTTGATGTTCTTGTTATATTTTTGGTTTAAAAAATGTTCACTATGATTAAGTTGCAAATAGCCACTTTAACTTCAATACCATTCATTATCTTGCAGAACTCCCCCAAGGTTAATCTATGTAAACAGATTAAGATATACAATAAGCATTTTGCAGTATACATCCGTTCTGAATGTTTGTTTGTTTTCTACGCAGTCTGGAGAAGCGCAGACGAGAGCTGGAGTGTCGCTACATCGATGAGCTGGCTGAGTTGCTCTCCTCTAATATGGGCGACATTGCCAGCCTCAGCGTCAAGCCTGACAAGTGCCACATACTCAAGAGCACAGTGGACCAAATCCAGCAGATGAAACGCCGCGAGCAGGGTGAGGGAGCACTAACTTCCTGTTCAATGTTTCACTTTTGCCGTTTTTTTGATGTGTGTTTGTGTGTCACTTCGACAGAGAAAGCGGCTTTTCGATCTCCAGATGACGAGGTGCAGAAGAGCGATATCTCCTCCAGTAGTCAGGGCCTGCTGGAGAAAGAGGCCCTGGGGCCCATGCTTCTAGAGGTGAACGTCTTTTCTTTCCACTGTGCTGATCTTTAACCTCATAAGACCCACATAAGTTTTTGCATTAAATACTAAATTGGCCATAGTGTGTAAATGTGAGTGTGAATGCTTGTCTGTCTCTCTATATTGGCCCTGCGATGAGGTGGCGACTTGTCCACTCCACTCGAGTGCAGCTGAGATAGTTTCCAGTCTCACCGCGACCTCAAAAGGCATAAGCGGTAGAAAATGAATTGATGGATGGATTTGTCTTAGCTTTGAAATCTTTTGTTTTTTTGGACAGAAAATATTTTTATGCAATGTCCTTTGTACTGGACAACAAGTGTTGTTTATCTTGGAGTAGTTTGCATTTGAAAAAAAACTGTGACATGTTTGTCCTTTACAGAGGACTTTGCATTACTTCATCTAAGGAGGTTAAATAACAGACTTAACCAATTGATCCTCTTCGTCCCCAGGCCATTGATGGCTTTTTCTTTGTGGCGAACCGTGAGGGACGCATCGTCTTTGTCTCTGAGAATGTGCTGAGTTACCTGGGATACACTCAGGAGGAGCTGATGACCTCCAGCGTCTACAGCATCCTTCATGTAGGAGACCACAACGAGTTTGTCCGAAATCTGCTGCCCAAAAGTCTGGGTGAGTGGGACCAAAAGGTAGTTTTGTGCCGTTGTACTGACAACCTACTGGCCTGGCATGCAGAGTTGTTTTTTGACATGGTTTTCATCTGTATTTTGTCAAAAACTCAAATAATCTTTTTTTTTTTCCTTAATTTTTACTAGGTCATGTAAAAGTACTGGCAGTAAAAGCGATTTATGTCACTCTCCTAAAACGCTTATTTATTAGCTAATTAGACCTTCCTAGTGGGACAGTTTACATGCTAAAGAAAGCTAGTAGCGGGCAAATCAGCAAATGGGTTTTGGCAGCAGATTAAGTGTACAGTCAGTTAATTAAAAGGGTTTATTGATGGCAAATACCGTAGGTAAAGCAAAATCCGCAGAGCTGTGTAGGAAAAGGAGAGAGGGAGGACGGAAGAATTGGAAATGAGGACACTTTTAAGAGGGTCTCAAAGCTGCAGTAAACTGTGCTTCTGGCATATGAGGAAAGACTAAGTGAGAATAGGAAGAAAAAAAATATTGTTTGCTTTAGCCTTTAATCAATTTCTAATTTAGGTCATTAAAATACAAGTACAAACACATCTTATGGTAATAACTGTTGGTCAGTTGTTAAAGCAGGGTGTGGTGTGGTTCACATTAGTGGTTTCTTATAGTATGATATAAGTCATACAGTAGTTAATCACCCACTCCCCTTGTGTGCGCAAAGTAAACGGTGTACCATGGCCTCAGCAACCAGGCCGGAGGAACAGCCACACCTTCAACTGCCGCATGCTGAAAAGGCCGCCCGACGAAGCGGACTCCGAGAACCAGGAGGCCCGGCAGCAGTATGAGATCATGCAGTGTTTCACCGTGTCTCAGCCGCGGGCTGCGCAGGAGGAGGGAGACGGTGCGGGAAGATGGCACTCAAGTCGTCATTGATTTGGAACACGTTCTTACTGTATGTGTTGTCTTTAGACCTGCAGAGCTGCCTGATCTGCATTGCCTGCCGTATGCCTCGCACCCAGCCTGTCTGCACAGAGTCTTTCATCACCAAGCAGGACACCACAGGTGAAACACCGCTTAACTGAATGTTGAAATTGTATTTCCCCCCATGTGAACCTCGACTGTTTAAATTGAAGATGTGTTTACAAATATCGTGTGTGTGTTGATCCTTTCAGGGAAGATCATCTCTATAGAAACCAGCGCCTTGCGAGCGACAGGCCGGCCTGGCTGGGAGGACCTTGTCAGGAAATGCATCTATGCGTTCTTTCAGCCGCAGGGAAAAGAGCCCTCCCACGCCAAAAAGCTGCTGCATGAGGGTAAGTCGCGACTTTATTAATTGCTCCGTTTAATTACCTGTTATTGCATCTTGCATCTCTGTACATTGCCACCAGTGATGACCCTTGGCACCGCCATCAGCCCGCTGTACCATTTCACGATAACTGACGGCACGCCGCTCAGTGCTCAGACCCGATGCAAGTTCTGCTGTCCCCCAAATCCAGACGTTCAGCCTTTCATCATGGGCATCCACACTATTGACAGGTACTCATTTGCTCTGATGTGGAGGGAAGGCGGTTTGTTTGTACTCATTAGTAGTATCATTGGTTTTAGCCTTATCTTCTTTTTTCACATCCTTCGGTGGATGCATTTCTCATTTCTTTTTTCTAGGGAACACAACACTGCTAGCTCTCAGGAAAAAACTAACCCCAGCCTTCCGCCAACCCTCGGCAGCCTTGCCCAGACGCCCTCTCACTCGCCGGTCCTCGCTGCTGGCAGCAACTCAACACAGACCTCAGGCCGCGCCACCGCCGCCACCTCTGGGCTTCACCTCAAAAACAGCAACGTCTCCCCCCAAGGACTAAACCCAGCTACGTCCACGGGATACCTGTCGCCCGTTCGGACGCGACCCCAGCAGGTTAACAGCCCCTCACCCTTAAGCAGCCCTGTCACAGCCACCCCTACCTCTTTTATGTCATCTGCCATGCCACGGGCCAGTCCTGGTTTAGGAGGGAGCCCTCGGGTGCCAGGTCTCCATTCTCCAGCTGGAGCACTGACCAGACAGCATTCTGGTGGTGATGGTAGTAACGGCGCCATTGCTGGATCAAAAGGATCCTTCTTTAGACAAGCCGGTACCCCCATCGGCTCCTCATCTCGGTCCGTAGCAGAGGGAGGTGTGGAGGACTCTGTCAAAGCCCCCCTCCCTTTTTCCTCACCACTTGGTAACCTCAGACTCAATCAGCCCCAAGACAGCAATGGCACAGGAGTTGAACCCGCCAACTGCGCCATCCATTGCACCTCGTTGCCTCATTCCAAAAACTCTAGCGGTCCGCAGTGTCCGGCCTCCCACAGCACTCTTACAGAACGACATAAGATCCTACACAGACTGCTCCAGGACAGCAGTCCCAATGATTCCTCAGTCACAGCCAACACCACCTCCGAGGACGAAATTAACAGGAGTGAAGTGGAGATCAAGAAGGAGCCGCCACTGAGTCCGGTGGTGAGCATGGCGCCGCTCAAGTCCGGTTCCAGAGAGCCGCAGGACCACCAGTTGCTCCGATTTTTGCTCGATACAGATGAGAAGGTAACTCTTAAGTCCATCTTTTTACATTCTTAACCTGTTTCCGAGTCTATTTTGCCGGAGATGTGAGGGTGCAGTTAACGGCTGTAGAAAGTTAACATTTTAGGTATAATATCATAGAACATCATCATAAGATCATATCTTGACAGTTGTTAATGAGATGTGTAATTATATAATATACTAATGTACTTTTTCAACTATAATATAAAACACAGTATTTTTTTCAGATAGTTTAGCATATATTATTCTATATTTGATTGGTTTTAGCATCTTTAATGCATAAAATGTATCAAAGTGTCCCCCAATATCCTTTATATAATTTGTTCTTGTTTTCAAGTTGGGGCACTGTTGCCTTAGTGGTTTGTTTTAATTTGATCACTTGATGTTGTTGACTGTCCAAGCCTCCTGCTATCGCTAACCAAATGACAGCCCCTTTAGACTTCAGATATGGACCGCTCTCTTTTTCTCTTGTGCCAACTTGCTCTTGTAACGGGCTACACACTCACTCTATACAATATAAAACATGATTAATATGCTCAATAACCATCCATTAACAGCAATCTAGCATTGCGCACAATCCTAACTTAGAGTAAATCTGTCTCTGAAGGACTTGGCAGACCTGCCTCCTCCTTCAGCTCTCAGCCTGCAGACCGTCCGAGTAAAGGTGGAAAAGCGAGGAACCGGCGAGGCGTGTGTGGTGACAGCGAAGTCCACTGGCGTCTTCAGCTCTTCGGCTTGCGTCAGCCCCAAGTTGAGCCCCGTTGGGGAGAGCCGGCGTGACAGCCGCCGGAATAGCCGAGACTCCACGGTACTGTTGTTCGTGCAGGACCGTTAATAATGAACCATTATTAGTAGTGTGCATCCTGGAAGAAGTCACATGACACCAGTCATTTTCTAAACATACACAAAGCATGAGAAACATCTTGACAAGAATTGTAATTTATGAAATCTTTTGATCTATTGTTGCCGTCTGGTAATTGTAAATCATATGTGGGTAGTTTTTTTGGACTTTGGCTCCAGTGTAGGCTCAGCCACGAGCTGCAGCTTTTGAAGCCGATTGGCCTTTGACCTCGTGTTTCTGCCTTTCCCTCACACATTATTCTCTAATGCCACTGTTTTTTGCACCATTACACCCTTCACCCTCTATTTTGCTTCACACGCCTCCTCTTTATCACCTCTCATTTGCTGCTCTCATCCCCACCCTCAGATGTCCGGCGGACCTGTTGACACGGACCCCCTCACCCAGCTGCTGCCTGGTCTAAGAGGCCCAAGCGGGGCCAAACAGGGCACGAGCGAATTAGCCACCCCTGGAGGAGGCCCATTGCTCCACTCTCCTGTCACCCAGCCTCCTGCTCGGCTCCACTCACCAGGGCCTGCGCTCCAGTCCCCCCTGTCTTTTCCACACTTGCAGTCCCCGTCACCTCAGCGCCACTCCACCTCGCCCCAGTCCAAACTGCAGTCCCCCACTCAGCTCAAGCCTGGCGAGACGAACACTCCACGTGGTGTAAATGTGAAGAGGGAGCCTCCCAGCACTCCCAACAGAGGTGTAGTTTCATTTTGTCATGGAGAGGCGGGGCTTAAAGCTGCTGTATGTTTTGACTATGCTAAATGCATTACATCCTGCCCTCTTCTGGCTTTGACACATAACACCCAAAGTAACACATTAGACACACATTAGTTATGTTTCTTGTCAGCTAATGATAGCAGTTTCGCAAAGTTTAACTACAAACTTTAGCCCTCTCGACAATTTGCATTCAATTTGATTAAAAGCCAGTGGTAGTGGTTTTATATTTTGTGTTATGTTTTTAACCCGGCTACATACAGCAGCTTTAGGCACGGCTGCAAATTAGCTGCCAACTTCAGATACACTGTCAATAACCTTACCAAAAATGTCTAATATTTTCCAAACCTTAAGCAATCATCACATATTTTGTGTCCAGCCATTATTTTAAGTCTGTGTGCCACCTTGTGGCATGTAGAGGCTTTGCAAATGACAAGAAAGTTCACAACACTGTACATGCCAAATCACTTTAATGTAACTGTCTTACCCAGGCCACAATGACGGTGGAATTGCTTCAGGCTGCAGCCTCCAGAGTCAGTCATCTTTCGATTTCTGCAGTCCCCCAACTCCCAGCAAGGCCCAGGGAGACCTCTTCCAGACTCCCAAAGACAGCAGCCCCTTTCCCGAGGCAGAAATCATCAATCCATTCAGTTCAAGCACTGGTATACAAATAAAACACACTGTCACTTCTGGGGAAAACAACTTCTTAACACCAGTGGGAAACAGTTCTATTCAGGGTCTGGAGTCAGCATTGGGAAAGAAATAGAAAAATAGTCTCCCAGCTTGACATATTTGGGGAGTAATTTGACACCAAAGTACACAAGAACACTAGAGTTGACCTCAATAGGGCACCCTGTCACACACCTGACTATGCATGTCATGGCTGCAGGGCGTGTTTGTACTCTGCCACATTCATGTGAACCTACAGCACTCATTTGCACCTCAGTGTTAGCAAACTCAACAATTTAATAAGTACTCTATGGTATTATTGGCTTTATTTTGTTTAGATACATATGAATGCTGTTAATTTACTATGTGTTAATTAACCCTTCCAGGGCCTAGCAAGTTGGACTTGGCTGACTCTCAGTTACAGCCATTGTCTGACACAATGTCCTTTGATGTCCTCGGAACCCCGTTACAAGCGCCCCTGGCCTCGCCCCAAGAGTGAGTATCAGACACTCCACACTTTACGATGGTGCAGCAGCGCACTGAATCAAGCTGTGTGGTTTTACTTGAGCAGGCAGTGTGTGCCCTGTACACTGGATGAAGTCTTGGGCCCGCCCACAACACCTGAGGCCCGGAACGATGAGAAGGCTCTGCTGGAGCAACTTGTATCCTTCCTGAGTGGTACAGATGAGAGTGAGCTAGCCGAGTTGGACAAAGCCCTGGGTATTGATAAACTAGTGCAAGTAAGTGTATTAATAATTGTGCTTTGGTGATATTTCTTGTCTCTCTTCACTCATTATTGACATATCTGCTCACAGGCTGGCTGCTACAACCCAGTGCCTCAAAGCTTCCCTACTCAGCAAGTCACTGCCACCCCGGTCTCACTGGATCCCAAGCTGGCCTCCGGCTCTTCCCACTTCACGCCTGCTCCACCTTCTCAGTTCCCCCTGGAGCTGCAGGCCAGCGTGGGGCAGCAGGGTCTCGGCTTTGGAGCTGCTCGAGGACCGTTCCCAAGCGGGACGCACGCCTTAGGTCTCAGACCAGGGATGACCCGGCCGCAAGGGATAGGCACCCAGGTCAGGGTGCCACCCAACCAGCTCCGTCTTCAGCTGCAGCAAAGACTTCAGGGTCCTCAGCAGGTGGGCGAAAATACATGGTCTTTTGTTAACAATATCACACAAGCATGGAGGATGCTTATTTGCAAGACAACTTAGTGCTGTGGTGAAAAGATGAATCTTTTGGATGCAAGTGTCATGCATGGATAAATCCCTTTGATTTTATCATCACATTTACACAAAGCTTCCTCAGCTATTTAAAGGAATGAAGGCCAAGCCAGAGAAGAGCAACATGAATAATCATTTGTGCTAGCCCAGCGCTCACTAGCATTTATTAAAAAGGTGTGCACAAGAACTTTCAGCTTTCCTCTCCTGCCTCATCGCTTATATTCATTTCCCCTATTCTGTCCATCCCCATTACTTCTCAAAGGTTCTGGCCATGCCCTCAGCTTTTAATCTTCATAATCACTTTCCGACTGCTGCTTGTGATTTCCCATTATTCTCTTTTGTCCTCAGCTCCAGAACCGACTGGCGATGAATGCTTTTCCAGGAGGTCAGCAAGTGAACTTGGGGATCTGTCTGGGGGCACAGCAACCTCAAATTCCTTCACAAGTGAGTCACAATAGCAGCAGATCCAGCTGTTTTCTTTCCCACTGACATTACAGTTGATCAAAGGTAATACCGTATAATATGCCTCACACGCTTGTTATAGGCACTTTAAATGTAAAATGTTTAGGTTCTACTCAGTAATGGATGATAAGGAGACATAATAGGTGGGAGAACAGATAAATTGGACTTGCGGTCTCGCCTTTAGCGCAAAAATATGATTTCATCTGCTGTGGCCCTGCCTCCATCTTCCTCTAAAGCGAGGTACGCTGCTCCGCTGCTGGGGGTTCTTGGCGAGACTAAAATTATGCAAGCGTTCTTCTAAGGCTGCGTCATCGTAATCTAAACAAAGCCAGTGCTGCCGAAGCCACACATGGTGCCCCCATCTTACACCTACATGTACGTTGTAATATTATGCTATAAATCTTATGCTTTGTTATCACATATTTACTGATTATAGCCGACTTTGGTTGAGACGAGATGTGTTTTTGTGAAAATGTTATATTGTCAGGTCCTTCAACACTGCTTTTTTTCAACAAAAAAATGGGGGTGGGGGATAATACAGTGAAAATAATATAATAAAAAATATGAGAGGGAGAAACAATCTTAACTCGGGGTGCAACAGTAGAGGTAACCCTCGGAACCACAGTTTTCAGTTCTTTTTCAGCCAAAAAATTAATTCTGCAGTAAATATCAGTGGTGTACTGAATAACTTAACATTTACTAAACAACATTTTCGAATGTAAATTGCATTATATTACTTTATTACTTGTATATCAGTGGTTTTCACAAGTGGTTTGCCAAGTGGTAAACCAATTTGCAGATTTTTTAATTAAAACATGTTTCAATGCAGTTTGAATTTGAGGTAGTGTAAAATAATTTGTGCCAAGTTTGCCAACACAAAAATAAGTTTAATAATAATTACAGGAACAAAAAGTGTTTATCCACAAACTTAAAAATAATTTAAAGAAAAGGTTTAAGTTTTTTAGTACATGTTATATTCTCTGATAAGTTAAATGAAACAAAAAGGGTGATTCAAAATATTTTGTGATGCAAATGTGATTTTTCTTTCGATGAACTTAGTAGATAAGTTTATTTTGCCAATAATGTGGTTATTAAGGCGTATTGTCCTTTGCATGTGCATGAAAGGGGGCTTGTTCCTATCGCTGCAGTGTTTGGAAAGTGAAAAGTTTGCCAGACTCGACCTAAGGGCTAAAATCATCTGTGTGATGTAATTTTGGAAATGATGGCGCTCGCCGACCAGCCCTCTACCGACATTAAAAATACTGGCCTTTGTCAGGACAAACCTTGAGGTACAGAGTTAGGCTCAATCTGAATACGCCCCCTGTCCTCTTGTTTTAGCCCTTCCCCCTTCGTTTTGTGCGTTCACGTCGATCAAGTGGTGTTTGAATTCTCCGTTAGGTAAGGGGAAAGGGCCAAATGTGACGGCTGCAGAGCCCTTTAAATGAAATGAGCTCGGGGGGCCTCCCTATGATATCGAGGGAGAGGAGAAATTTACAACATTACACTATGCCTGCTAAAAATGATGTCCAAAAAACAAAAAGAAGCCTACAAATATAATACGTTTATTGTTTATTTTCATGATGACGCTCATGGTTTTGTTGAGATGTTTATCCCTTTCTACTCCGCGCAAATGTTGGTCTTTTTTTAATTGTTGGTTGTATTTTTTTATCGCTTGTTAAAACAATCGAGTTCCAGTATATTTTGCTAAAATAACTGTAACTATAATATTTATCAATGTAAAAAGAATAAACAGCACAGCCACATAAGCCACGTTTTCGATTGTTGGTTTATTCTATGTTTTCACCGCTCGCTACAACAAGCCAGGAACGCGGTTGAAGCTACCGTAGGTTATTGCTTTTGAACACCGCACTACTTTTTTTTCTGCCTCATTAGTAATGTAACATAATACATGTTTGTGAGCACTCTGTACATTACATTCTCCCGTTGCCATCGGTTTCTGTCTGGAAACACACGTGAGACCAACGTGTAACGGTATAACTATCGGATGCATTTTTTTTTAAGGGGACACCTCAATGATCCGCTTCAGAAACGACAACAAAAAGGTCTTTTTACTTCTTGATGTAGACAGGTGAAAGAAAAAAAGAGACCTAGAAAAGCCGAACAAATCCCGTGCAACAGCATCTTTAAAGTAAACAAACATATGTCGCATCTGCTTTACGTCACTGCAGGCAAACGGCGAGGGTTGATGACGTACCAAAACTCGAGCGACGTCCAAATGCCTAAGGGCGTATTTTCAACACTTTGCCATGGCACTAAATAGTTAAGTCAAGGGGGAGGGTTGGAAAGAAAGGGTAAGAGGGAGAATTCAGATTGATCCTTAATCTGAATTTAAAGGCCTACTGAAATGAATTTTTTTTATTTAAACGGGGATAGCAGATCTATTCTATGTCATACTTGATCATTTCGCGATATTGCCATATTTTTGCTGAAAGGATTTAGTATAGAACAACGACGATAAAGATTGCAACTTTTGGTATCTGATAAAAAAAAGGCTTGCCCCTACCGGAAGTAGCGTGACATAGTCAGTTGAACATATACGCAAAGTTCCCTATTGTTTACAATGATGGCCGCATGAAGTGAGAGAGATTCGGACCGAGAAAGCGACAATTTCCCCATTAATTTGAGCGAGGATGAAAGATTTGTGGATGAGTAAAGTGCAAGTGAAGGACTAGTGGGGAGTTGAAGCTATTCAGATAGGGAAGATGCTGTGAGAGCCGGGGGTGACCTTATATTCAGCTGGGAATGACTACAACAGTAAATAAACACAAGACATATATATACTCTATTAGCCACAACACAACCAGGCTTATATTTAATATGCCACAAATTAATCCTGCATAAAAACACCTGCGTGTTTGTTACGCTAGCTCCTAGCTCCTCTGCTAGCTCCTAGCTCCATAGAACACGCCAATACAATTCAAACACCTGATCAACACACACAATCACTCAGCCCAAAAGACCGTTCACCTAACCCAAGGTTCATAAAGCTTATATATTTTTAAAAAGTTACGTACGTGACGCGCACATACGGTCAAGCTATCAAATGTTTAGCAGCCAAGGCTGCATACTCACGGTACCTGATATTCAGCTGGGAATGACTACAACAGTAAATAAACACAAGACATATATATACTCTATTAGCCACAACACAACCAGGCTTATATTTAATATGCCACAAATTAATCCTGCATAAAAACACCTGCGTGTTTGTTATGCTAGCTCCTAGCTCCTATGCTAGCTCCTAGCTCCATAGAACACGCCAATACAATTCAAACACCTGATCAACACACACAATCACTCAGCCCAAAAGACCATTCACCTAACCCAAGATTCATAAAGCTTATATATTTTTAAAAAGTTACGTACGTGACGCGCACATACGGTCAAGCTCTCAAATGTTTAGCAGCCAAGGCTGCATACTCACGGTACCTAATATTCAGCTGGGAATGACTACAACAGTAAATAAACACAAGACATATATATACTCTATTAGCCACAACACAACCAGGCTTATATTTAATATGCCACAAATTAATCCTGCATAAAAACACCTGCGTGTTTGTTACGCTAGCTCCTAGCTCCTCTGCTAGCTCCTAGCTCCATAGAACACGCCAATACAATTCAAACACCTGATCAACACACACAATCACTCAGCCCAAAAGACCGTTCACCTAACCCAAGGTTCATAAAGCTTATATATTTTTAAAAAGTTACGTACGTGACGCGCACATACGGTCAAGCTATCAAATGTTTAGCAGCCAAGGCTGCATACTCACGGTAACTGGTATTCAGCTGGGAATGACTACAACAGTAAATAAACACCAGACATATATATACTCTATTAGCCACAACACAACCAGGCTTATATTTAATATGCCACAAATTAATCCTGCATAAAAACACCTGCGTGTTTGTTATGCTAGCTCCTAGCTCCATAGAACACGCCAATACAATTCAAACACCTGATCAACACACACAATCACTCAGCCCAAAAGACCGTTCACCTAACCCAAGGTTCATAAAGCTTATATATTTTAAAAAAGTTACGTACATACGCAAAAAAAAGTTGCACACATACGGTCAAGCGATCAAATGTTTAGAAGCCAAAGCTGCATACTCACAGTAGCACGTCTGCGTCTTTGTCATCCAAATCAAAGTAATCCTGGTAAGAGTCTGTGTTGTCCCAGTTCTCTACAGGCGTCTGTGTATCGAAGTCAAAAGTCCTCCTGGTTAGAGTCTCTGTTATCCGAGTTCTTCCATCTTGACTGCATCTTTCGGGAATGTAAACAAAGAAGCGCCGGCTGTGTACTGTTGTGGCTGACTACGTTCGAAAAATACGTCCATTTCGCACCGACAACTTTCTTCTTTGCTTGCTCAGCTTCCTTCTCCATAATGCAATGAACATGATTGAAACAGATTCACGAACGAGATGTCCAGAATACTGTGGAATTATGAAATGAAAACAGAGCTTTTTCGTATTGGCTTCAATGTGGAAGGCATACCCGTGTTCGCCGGTCTACGTCACGCGCATACGTCATCCTCAGAGGCGTTTCGAACCGGAAGTTTAGCGGCAAATTTAAAATGTCACTTTATAAGTTAACCCGGCCGTATTGGCATGTGTTATAATGTTAAGATTTCATCATTGATGTATAAACTATCAGACTGCGTGGTCGGTAGTAGTGGGTTTCAGTAGGCCTTTAAAGAAGTAAAATGGAATAAAAAACTTTGTTACTGTACTCAAAAAGTACAAGAAAATGTGTTTTCAGTACAACCCGTCCCAAAAATAGACACAGTATACAGGGGTAGACGAACAGAAAGACCGATGGGTTTCCACCAAGCGGTGCCCCGTTAAGAGGTAGGAAGGAAAGGTAAACAAGGGGGAGGAGGCAATAGAAAAAAAAACAACTCCTAAACTAAGCTCCTATTTGGGGGGTTCAGTTTGAGATCAGTAAAAAAACCTTCAAGCAACATAAGCACATATGAACACTTATTACGATACACAAAACTCGAGACTGAAGCCCGAAGCCGCAGCCATCAGCGGTGCTGCTCTGTTGTCCATCATACCGCGGAGGGTGAAACAGTGAAGGCGTAGGATAGGGGGTGTATGTGAGCGTATCTGTATACTAGTAGTCCATAAGCTTGGAAGTCGCTCCGTTCGACGTCACAGCCTTTTGCTTCATTCTGAAAAGTGACATCAGCTGGTTGCTAAGGAGTCAAAAAATTCCAAGGTGTCCTTGAGGGAAGAGGAAAGGGAAGGGATGTCAGGAGTGTCTCACTACAGTATTCTCACTGGGAGAGTTATCAACGGTGACCTTGCCAAGGCTGGTGCGAGGGAGTCGAAATATAAATAAGAATTGTTTTGTTAGGGCGAGCAGATGCATTTTAATAGATTGTCTACTCAATTGTCTGTTCTGGTCTTCAAGTTAATTTCGTCTTGCAAAGCAGAAAACTTCCCTGAGACGTTATCCAGTTTGCGATTTAATTAAAAAAGAGTTTGAGTGCCTACAGCCCTGTCCATCCTATCAATCATGACAGCCATAACAGCTGCCATCATCTTCCGAATAATTCGAAACACTCGGGCAACGCACAATCTAAACAGCAGATGACCTGTTATCATAGTTCCAAATAAGTGTTGATGTCCTTGATGAAAATAATCACACACAACCTTCCACTCCTACAAGAGTCCATCGTGTATCCAGAAACAAATGTTCCATCAGGACAGATAGGTTCCCCCAAACCTGAGCTTCTTGTCGAGAAGATCTTGTCTATTTCGTTAGGAGGAAAGGTGATCAATTTCTTTGTTTAGATTTTGGAGAGCAGTGCAAAAAGAGGCTCCAGAAAAGTTACAACAAGAGAACGCTGTTCATTTTTCATCCCTAAAATAAAAATCTTACACATTTGTATTTTCCCTCAAAATTTCAAACATGCGTTTCTACTAAAATGGTGCAAAAAAGAGTAATAGCATACGAATATGCCCCCCATTGATAAAATAAAAACTATTTGACTAATCAATGTTTTTTCTTGATTGTTTTTTTCTCCGTCAGCCTCCATTGAATGCCCAGATGCTAGCGCAGCGTCAGCGGGAACTCTACAGCATCCAGCACCGGCAGCGCCAGCTTTTCCAGCAAAAGGTCATGTTGATGAGACAAAACATGAGCGGTGCCCCTAAGGTGGTCACCATGGCCCCGAAAAGTGCCCCCGCCAACATGTCTGCGCCTCTGCAGCAACAACAGTTCAACTTCCCTGTCTCAGGAAACCCTACCTCACCAAGTCACTTCAGTGGTCCCATGCCGGGGGGCCCCCTGGACAACAAACTGCCCGCCAGTGTTGCCCTAAATAGCCAGACATTACTGGGGGGCGTTCAGGCTCAGTTTAGCAGCGCCATCAACTCATCATTGCAGCAAAGTCTGATGCAACAGTTTGGGAGCGCTGGTGAGTTTCAGAAGGCCTACAGTATATTTAGTGGAAAAGTGCCTTTGTTGGCCACACACAATGTTCTTGGCTGCACTTGCAGGTGGTCTTCAATGTAACTTTCCTGTTTTTTCAGCCATGGTGCAGCCAGAAACGCCTTTCCCCCCCGAGATGAGCCCAACCAGTCC
This sequence comes from Entelurus aequoreus, assembly GCF_033978785.1. NCBI lineage: Eukaryota > Metazoa > Chordata > Actinopteri > Syngnathiformes > Syngnathidae > Entelurus > Entelurus aequoreus. The sequence continues at coordinate 40,276,720 of NC_084734.1, forward strand.
ATTGTTGTCGCCACAGAACCCCACCTCCCAGAGTCCTCTGCTCCAGCAAGCCCCGCCTCCTGGCTACCAGTCTCCAGACATGAAGAGCTGGCAGCAGGCGAGCGTCAGCAGCAACAGGCGTGTAATACACATATTTCAATGTCACACACTTATACAGTGTAAATAACACTCTCTCTTTGTGCCGCAGCCTGTTCAGTCCGTCAGCGCTCGGTGCAGGACAAACTTTTGGCCAGCATGGGGTGTACAACAACATGAGCATCACGGTGTCCATGGCCGGGGGCTCAGGCAGTGTGGGCTCCTTACCTCTCATTGGGCAGCCTGCTGTTGGCTTGAACAACAACAGCGCGGGCTCCATGTGTAGCGACCAGCAGGTCAGCCACCTTTAATATCCACACGATGGATATTATTATTACGCAAAGTAAGCATTATTCATTGTAAACAAAACTTAAAAGAACCATTTCCAACTTTCCATATATAATTTTTAACATTATTAGAGAGCCCTCTTCACATTAAATAGTCACCTTTACACACGTTTGAACAATAGTAATCCTGCCTGAGGCTGAGCCAATCAGTGGTCACAATAATAAATAGCGTGCTCTGATTGGTTTGGTCTAATTTAGTGGCCATTACTACTGTAGTATTAATATTTTTAGTTCATTTAGCAATTTTCATTCTTAAAAATACATTAAATGTTCTTTAAAACCCACATGCCCCACATTTTGTATGATCCTGTGTCTGTTTGTCCAAATCTTGCCCCATATTTTCTACACTGGCTCAGTTTATCGTAGAGCCAAACATTGCTTGTAATAAACTAGTCAGCAGAATCCAATGCCCAAAAAAGAATCACACACACATCAGTGACTCAGTTTCTGCCTTTTTCATTGTGTGTAACCATGTGGCCAAAGAAAGTTGAACTTTGATAAGAGAAACACTATTAAATTCAAGAAAAAACATGTTGCAAAGTTCGAAGGTGGTGTCCGCGTCGCTCTCCCATCCTCCCTTCACAGATGAAATTCTTAAAGTTAAAAGTATAAGTAGGAGCCTAAATACTTGGGCTGTAAATCTTTGGGCACCACACAATTCAATTTAATTTGATTCTTGGGGTTAACGATTCGATTCAGAATGGATTCATTGGGTGCCAGTTTTATGATTACCTACATTCTTTCATAAAATAGATAAACAGCTCTGATAAATGTCTGAATAACTTAAGATAAAACTGGTTTTGTTTCTACCCAAACATTTAATAAAGTCAAATACAAATAAGGCAACAAAAGAAGTATCCAACATTTATTTTTTCTTAAATAAATCTGTACAGCAGATATGCAATGGGATTTGCCTGAGTGGCTGGACAGGACAGCTTAAAATTAAATAAATAAATAATACATTTTTTCTTTTCTTTTTTTAAATTGATTAAGAATTGTTACAAATAAGAATCACGTTTCATTCAAAAATCGATGGACAGCCCTACTAAATGCTATTTACAGTAAGTTATTCATTAATAGTTAATTAATGCTTTGTTTATCCAGCTAAATTTACATTATTTATAGTAGCGAGTAGTTACAGTATTACTCCTAAGTCACACTTCAATTCATTGCAATTATTATGTTTTTGTGGTTTGTAGATGTATTATTTCATATAGTTTTTATTATATAGAAGAGTATGGTTGGCTTTATGATAATATACTCTATGTGCATGTTTAATTGCTCAGAAAAGGGAAAGAAGTTTGGACACCGTAATGCTGGTCCGACATAGTGGAGTGGAGCCACACAGTTTTTTGATACCTGTCTTATTACTTCGCTATATTTCTTTATATACCTTTTTTGTCTACATTGTTATCATTTTGCATTTTGAAATAATGTCGGTGTTTTCAAGTAAAAATTAAACACTCTTGCAAGCAGAGGAAGACGAGGAAGTATAGGAGCATCAAGCTAAGGCTTAATTAGGAACATACAATAATGTTTAATCTGCATGTAAACTATATATTGTATCTATAAAATGGGTTTTGTGTTCATATTTTATGGTGTCTGGAACAGATGAATTAGATTTACATTTCAATCGTCCCTCACTATAACGGGCTTCGAATATTGTGGCTTCATTTCACTCTATCACATTTTAAGTCAATTTTTTTAAAGAACATTTAATGTATTTTTAAGAATGAAAATTGCTAAATGAACTAAAGATGAATACTACAGTAGTATTGGCCACTAAATTAAACCAAACCAATCAGAGCACACTATTCATTATCGTGATCACTGATTGGCTCAGCCTCAGGCAGGATTACTATTGTTCAAACGTGTGTAAAGGTGACTATTTAATGTGAAGAGGGCTCTCTAATAATGTTAAAAATTATATATGGAAAGTCGGAAACTGTTCTTTTAAGTTTTGTTTACAATGAATAATGCTGACATTGCGTTTTTTTTTTTTTAACCACTGTCAAGCTCGGAGCCAATTATCAGCTAGAAGGGAGAAATTACAGTATTTATTTTTGGGAAAATGACTTCAGTTTTTGTACGATGTGGTTATAACAAAAGCCAAGGTTCATGATAGTATTATTCTTGCACTTTTGAGTGTGTATGTAAAACTTGCTTTTCACATGTGCAGGTACAGCAGGTGCAGGTTTTTGCGGACGTCCAATGCACCGTCAACCTGGTGGGGAGTGACTCGTACCTGAGTCAGGGCTCTATCACAGCAGCCGCCGCCGCCGCCCAGAAGGGACCCGGACTGCCGGGCCCCCAGACCAGTCAGGCCCAGCAGAAAAGCCTCCTCCAGCAGCTGCTCACAGAGTGACAACCCCTCACTCTACCGCTGTGGCGCTCCTGCTCCCTCTTCACTTCTACACCGACGCTCTGGACCCGTCGCTATCTCTCTCACCTTTTAGGACGGATGCCGGGACGGCGCCGGTTCACGCCGGTCTGGCTGTTGGTGGAGTTAAACCAGCTCGCCATTGGCGCGCTCAGTTCTTCGAGACGAGACTAGAGTCAGAAGGATGAGCAGTGTGTTTGAAGCTGCCTGTCTGATCTGTCTGACAACCTGTCTGTCTGCCTCAGCCTATTGAAGGCAGTGTTGTCTTGCTGCTCATTCCCCCGCTCACCTACTTCCTGGCCCCCGCACACACGGCAGTTCGTGTGCGGGACTGCCTCACGCGGCTCTCTGGATTTTCATTTAATTCGATGTTCTTTGTACCTGTCTCTCAGCGATGTGGGAATGTCAACAGTTTGCGACCTCAGCGGCATTGTGGGATAGAAGCTCGGTATCAGCTGGTTCTGCGACGGTCTCTCTCAATCAGCTACAGTGCCTGGTGGAAGTTTGAGTTTTGTTCCCAAGCTCTGCTTCTTCTTCTTCTTCTTTTTCTTTGTCTTCTTCTTCTTCCACACACGATTGCGTCTTTTTGTTTTTTAATGTATTTTATTTTGTAAAACTCTGAAAGTTCTAATCTCCTTATCATCATCATCATCATCATCTTCCTTATCTTGATGCTCATCAGAACAAGCTTTGACAACAACCAGGACGGATGGCTGAATGGATGGATGGGTGGGAGACAGACGGGATGCTGCTCACTTGGAAACTTACGTGTCTTTCTCTGTTTTTGTTTTTTATTAAGTCTAAACACAAGACTGTTTGGATCAAACTGTCACATTTTAGCCCTCGCCTCAGCAGCTGTGAATACCAGGCCCGCTTGGCCTCTCTCTAATTCTCTCTCTCTCTGTGTCTCCCAATGCTAACTCGGCCTATCAGTGTTTGCCATGCAGCCGTGTAGTATTGTTGTACAGTACAGAAGGACTAAGACTGGCTGTTCTCTAAAAGAAAAATAATTGATGACTCAGCAGCAGCAAAGCCTTCTCAAATGTGATTTTTGTTTAATTTTTTTGGGTGGGTAAGTTCAAGGGTAAATGTTGCAGTGGAGGAGGAAGTAGTTCCCTAGTCGACAATGTGAAGATATTCATCCAAATATGTTTATAACCCCCCCGTCCTTGCCCGTCTCCCCTTACCCTTTCATTATCAACTATACCCCTACTTTGCTATTTGTTTTTGTCTTACATACTATTGATTTCTGCAAGTTAACATTTCAGTGTGTGCGCGTGCGTCTCTATACACAACATGACTACGCCCCCTACTGTTGATGCTAGTAACAGTATTCACAGCCAAGGGAAAGTATTGCTGATGGGTGCATGAGTGTCTCTCTCTCAACACCCACCCCCCACCTGGCCACATGTTGGTCAACATATGCAAAAATCCACATTCCACCCTGGAGAACCTCCCTGGTGCCTTCAGAACCACTTTTTAAGCAGCACCGTGTGCAGGAACAACTCATAATTTGGGCAGAATAATACTACTTGTGAATAAATTGATTAGGATTTCTGTAGAAATATTTGTGGATTTAAAGAAGACCGAAAGAAACATTTGAAGATATTGTTTAAAAAGGGAAAAAGAAATGCCCCAAAATAAAAATCTTAAAAGTATTTAAAAAATGTATGAAGTAAAATAAGATTCTAATATCGAAAAAAATGTAGTGTTACAATAAATAATGAAATCTGTTTAAAAGAAGGAAAAAAATCTAAATTTGGAAAACACCAAAGTATTCTATATAATATAAAATTAGACATTTAGAGATAACCAAAAACTAAAAATCTAAACTATGTACAAATATAGAAGTTTATATACATATATATATATATATATATATATATATATATATATATATATATATATATATATATATATATATATATATATATATATATATATATATATATATATATATATATATATATATATATATATACACATATATATATTTATATATATATATATATACACATATATATATTTATATATATATATATATACACATATATATATTTATATATATATATACACATATATATATTTATATATATATATATATATACATATACAGTATATATGCATATATGTATATATACATATGTATAATATATATATATATATATATATATATATATACACACACATATATATATATTTATATATATATATATATATACATATATGTATATGTATATACAGTATATATGCATATATGTATATATACATATGTATATGCATATATATATTTATATATATACAGTATATATACATATATGTATATGTATATACAGCATATATGTATATATACATATGTATATATATGTATATATATACAGTATATATACATATATGTATATACAGTATATATGTATATATACGTATGTATATATTTATGTATATATATATATATATATATATATATTATACATATACATACATATAAAAATGAAAAACGCTTCCAAAATATTTGACAATTTTTTAAAAATTATTCAATATATGACAAGCGGTAGAAAATGGATGGATAAATATAATTTTTTTTTTTTTTTTTAAAGTAAAATAAAAATAAAAAAAGTTTAGAAATAGATGAAAAAATGTAGAAATGTTTCCAATGTTAATCATGTAAAAAAAAAATTGGGAAAACAAAAAAAATAAATTAATATGTTGTTTGAGTATAATCCTGCTAACACATATTCAGTGGTAGAATGTTGTGATAGGTTATCGATTAGTTAGTTGTGTGATTATAGAGCCCCGGGCTGCACACACACGCACACGCACGCATTGCGATGTATCATCTGGTTACTAACAAACATACGCTGCACCGTCTTGTCAGGAGAAGCTGTGTCATTCCCTGTCCTACCTCAGAGCACTTTTATTTCTTTACCTCATCATCTTTGCCAAACACACGCCAAAACTTTTGGTTGTTTCGGACCTCGTTTCACTCACTGTGAACTTGGTTGGCTGGCTTTTAAACTTGTGGTATTTTCATGCAGTACATCCAAGAAAAATGCTTTTTGACTTCCTTTCCTAGCGGGCTTTCCCAGACTTCTTTACCTCCACACCCGCTCAGAAATGTAACTTGCTCAAATAAATTGCGCATTATTGTCAGAATATGGACTCATACTCTACAGCAGGGGTGTCCAAATGTTTTACATTCATAGATTCCAGTATTTTATTCTGACTTGCAAGCCATTTTGGCTCCTGGCAGTTTGGGGAAACCCCGCTTAAAATTTTGTTTTTCAGGACCTTTTTCTATCACAACCATCTCTTGCCGTTTTGTCTTTGTAAGTTTGACCTGTAAGTTGTGCAATATGGACAAAAATATTGGGACCGGAAGTGTTCACCGCTTCCATTTTAAAGCATGTATGTTTTTTTTGTCCATTAGTGAGGTCAGAGGTCACTGGGGTTGGACCTTGTGCAGTGTTTCCCACATGACTGCAATCTATCTGTGATGTTGGATTTTGCATAATTGGCTTTGGCGCATGTAAGCAAAAAGCATGAACAGCAAAACAAGCACCTTTAGACTTACAGTAGTACCTCAACTTGCGAGCCTAGTCGGTTCTGTTATGGAGCTCTTAACTCAAAACACTTGTATCTCAAATCAATATTTCTTCTTCTTCTTAAGTCTTATGTCTTCTTCTTCACACCCACTTTCTTTGTCGCCATGGTTGGAAAACAAAGTTATGTCGATCTCAAGCTACAGGGTAATGCTAGTGAGTAATACAAGATGTTTCCGGCAGATCTTACGAGGTTTCCTGTGACATTTGTCACGCCAACTAATGACGGGGACGCTTGTAACTCAAATGTTTGCTTTCAACTTAATGTGTAACAATTAGCTAAGAGAAAGTTATTATTTTTAAGCTGAAGTACCTGATACCAATATGTATTTTCAAAATAAGTTAGACCACAAAAATGTTTATTATTGGCTTTATAATAGCAGAACATCTTATCAAACAATGTTGGCATGAAATAAGATAGTGAACATACTAGACAACTTCTCTTTTAGTAGTAAGTAAACAAACTGGTTACAAAGGTGACATATGCAGTAACATATTGTGTCATTTGCCGTTCTATTACTTTTGTCAAAATTATGAGGGACAAGCGGTAAAAGATGGATGATTAATCAAGTGTTACAGTAATATTTGGTTATTTTTTGTTTCAACATGTTCCATCTACACTTCTGTTAAAATGTAATAAGCACGTATTCTTCTGTTGTTTGGATACTTTACATTAGTTTTGGGTGATACTACAAATGCGGGTATCGATCCAATACCAAGTATTTGTACATTGGTCATAATTAAAGTGATCCTGTGTCCAGTGATGTATTTGCTGAATTTATAAACACTAAAAAAGAGACAAAAGATTTTGTGATGACAAAAAATATCAATGTAATCATTGTAGTATCCACTGTACGGATCTTGTTCGTGGTATCCTTACAGTCGATATTTGTATAGCTGCGCTCATCTGTTTCCATTCAGGAGAGCTAGCTTGCTGTATCCTACGGCGTGTAGTGAATCACGTTGAGCTCTTCCTCGTCCTGCAGGGATGATGCTTGTAAGAGATATTGTATGTATTTTGTCGCAATGGAGGCGAGGATTAGTGATTTAAGAAGTAGTTAAAACACGGCGGAGAGATGGTAGCTATTAGCTAGCTATGTTTTTAAAGCGCTGCTTCAGTGTTGATAGCTCCACCTTTATTTTCAACTTTTAAGCCAAAATACGTCCATTATCCCTCTTCTGTCTCCACACTGTTTCTGCGTGCAAGTGCTGTGTGTTGACTAACATGCGGCTTAACGGCTCATATTACCAGCAATGTCACCTCGGCGTGCCATGTCCATGGGAAAAAAAAGTATCGATTATTTTCAAAGGCAGCATAGTACCTTTTTTTAATTCATTAGTACTTTATTAGTACTACTATACCGTACAACCCTACACTGTACAAATGAACTTTCTCCTCTCGCTTTTTTTGTGTTGGCTTTTCTGTCATCAACCTGTGACCGTTTTTGGAAATTTTGGGTGGATGTGGGGGGAGGGGTACAATTGACCCGCTGCTTGTTGAAAAGAGCAATAAGTGCTTTTATGTTGGTCTCCAAAAGTGGCCCAAAAGACCAGAAAATGTCACAAGATTTGTCACTAGTCCATCTTTGAAAACCTAGAATACTCGCTAATTTGGCAACTGAGATGAGGTGTGTTAAGAAGAAGCAGATGTACGGCGCTGTCATTCACAGACAGTCCCATTATAATGTGTTTATCATGAGCAAGGGTGTAACAGGTCTGCACCACATTGAATTGTGGTGAATGTGTGGAAAGCACTGATAATGACAGGTGTGTGGTGATCTTCCACACCAAACATGCCTTAAGTGTTACCATAACGTTGTCCGAAAATATTACGACAAATAATTATTACTGATTCAGAGTTGTGTGTCCCAATACTTTTGCCCATATACTGTGATGTCTTTGTCCCTGCCAGTCCTGGTTGTCACTCAAAAAGTCCAGTTTTTTGTTTGTTTGTTTTTTTGGTAGGGGGCGGTCTTTACACCTCATTGACGCTTAGACAAGGGTCCTGTTTGTTTGTCCAAACACACCACGTTTTTTTTATTGATTTGAAATGTACGAAGCTCGCCAGACCTCTTCACCTTTCCCTACGCCAACTTTTGACTTTTTCTGCAGGGATGAGGAACACTTTCCTCTTTATCACTCAACACTAAAAAAAAAAAAAAAAAAATGCCAAAAAAGAAGCGATGCACGTTAAAATTCCAGATGTTATGCAACAGCTGCTCAGTGGAAAGGCCTCCTTTCTCTTCCTCCTCAGCAGGTACACGCTTTTTGTAACAGTGTTAACACTATGTAAATAACGAGACAAATGTGAATAATAATAATAATGATGACTCATCAGACAAGTTAGTGCTCTAAGTTTGTGGTAAAAAACAACTACTCGCTTCTGTCATTTTTTTTTTTTTTGTACTTTTATTTGAAGATGAGGATGTTTGTATGTATATGACTATCAATGAGTGTGCTATGTGATTAACACTGTATATCTGGTGTTCTCCGCCATCTCTTCCTCTTCCTGTCCTGCACACCTGTGGGCGTGTCTATGCCAGAGAAGGGTTTCTGTAGCGACTGCTGAATGTGATTGTACTGAGAGACAGTAGAGCAGTGTGGACTGGCTTGTTTTTTTTTTCATGTACGGGTTAATTTAAAAGAGAGGAGAAAAAAGGCCATATGACGTATAATTTTTTTTTCTCTTGTCAAAAGCCGATGATAATGTGGGAGAGTGGAGCCTTGGTGTCGCCCACAAGCGTCTACGTAGCGCTCGTTTGTGTTTGGTGTGCAGTTAGTGAATGACCAAAGCTTCAAGAAAGACAACTCAAATGCAAACCTCATCACTGGATGTAACCACGCCCCCTGTCGACTCCTATCTCTGTGCGGCCCGAGCGGTTTTGTCCTGTAACCATGCACCTAAGCCTCGTTTAAAAATTTTTTTTTTAAATGTCAACAATATTTCTCAGTACTGTACAAAACAGGAGGTGCCTCCTCCTGTATTGATATATACCATTTATTTTAAAGAAAATAAGTTGAATTACCACTGATAGTCACACACACACGCTCTTGGTGTTGTGAAATTGACCCATCCTCTTGTTCCAACCCTTGGGAGGTGAGGGGAGCAGTGAGCAGTCGCGGTGGCCGCGCTCGGGAATCATTTTGGTGATTAGTTGGATTCAATTTCCAATTGTTTGAAATTACAATCCAATTTTGCACAACGTTGCTTCTTCAAATTTTTTATTTGTATTTTTTAGACTGGATTTGTTTTATAATTTCCACTTGGTTATCAAATGCAATCAAAAACAGGGCGTCAACTACTTTTTTGTGTTTTTTTTCTTGTAAATGTCGTTGTCGTTGTCGTGTCTCGAAAGGCATGTATCTCCTTTTCAGTTGTGTGGTGTACAAAGTTGGAGGTTTTTTGTTTTTTTTATCAGACAGAAATGTTAAACTATTTCCAAAGACTTTGTTGTAAAATGCTAGCAAACACGAAACACATGTAGGTATTTTGTAGTTATGATTCACACAAATCAAATTAATTTGGAATGCAAGGTTTTGCCAGATAACATTTTAAAGTCTTTGTTGTAAAACGTTAGCAAAAACCGGAGATCAACAACTGCTTTATTTTACTCATAGCTATGTTTTAAATGAAAAGCATGTACCTCCAGTTATTTCCTAAAACAATCTTTTTTTTAAACGAAACCTGTTTTTCAACAAACATCTTTTATTTTAGGTTTTACTCCAAATTTTGTTTTTGGGGGGCTAAAAAAATGGAGACGCTTGCTTTTCATCTGACAATATCAATGTCAAAAAAAGCATGTATCTCCTGTATCTCCACAGAGATTGTGGAAGGTCTTTCATAGTTCTGAAAAAAATTACAAAAAAACACGTTTTTTTGTTGCAAAAGAGAACAATTTAGATATGCTGCCCTTGTATTCAGGTGTGGACTTACCCCGCTTTCCTCCTCTCTTTCAAGTGTACTTTTTACAGACCTCAAACTCTCACAACATTCCAGATCACAAATATTTCGCCGCCCGCCTGTGTGTGTGTGTATATATATATATATATATATATATATATATATATATATATATATATATATATATATATATATATATATATATATATATATATATATATATACATACATTTTTTTTAAATTTTCCGCTCATGTATCATGCAGGCGCTGACCTCGTCAGGTCTTGTCTGGTCCTTAGTGCGCCGTCAGGTTCGGGTGACGCTTACTTGGCTTTTCAAGCACCAAGGTTCTACTTTCTCCCTTGTACAAATTAATATAAATAAATCTATATAGATATAAATATATACGATAGTTGACTCTTTTTGTAAGGTTTGCATCGGAGCAGCTACAAGGAGACAAACGTTGACAGCTTTGGAATATGCATGTTCTTCTTTTGTCTGTCTCTTTTTACTAGCCCCGCCCACCTCCCTCTGTTCAGGTGTATCCGTGTCAAACAACAAAAAGACATCTTTGTTTTTCATTTGGAATATTCTAGACAATCAGCGTGGGCCGTCTCAGAGCCCCTCCAAGTCATTATTTGGTGTGTATATATATATATATATATATATATATATATATATATATATATATATATATATATATATATATATATATATATAATGACTTGGGAAAGAAAAGACAAATGTGTTTTTTTTTGTCGCTGCTCAAGTTTACACACACACACACACACACACACACACACACACACACACACACACACACACACACACACACACACACACACACACACACACACACACACACACACACACACAGACTACATATTTGATAAATGGCCCTTTTCGCCCACGTGAAGTTTACACACACACACTACATATTTGATAAATGGCCCTTTTCGCCCACGTGGAGGACCTGATGATGTTTTTGACTAACAACTACAGTATAACATCTGAATATGAATGTGGGAATGCAACACTTTGCAATAAAAGCACCATTTGAAATGCAGACATACCAACTCTCTCCCTCAATGGTCTCCGCTTCTGTTTCCATACCGGCGATGATGCTGCAACTTGTCACTACACGACCGCTACCGCAGAACACGATCAGTCCACGCATGCGCGATTACTACGTCACTTCTTGGACTTTGATTTTTTTATTACGACAGCTTCTGCAACGTCACGTTGTATGATATTTCAATATTTAATAAAGGTTTTGTAGAAAAGAAAAAAAAACATACTTAGAAGTAAAAATGACAAAGAATATAAACATGGACATGGGGTAGATAACATTTTTTGGAGTATAATCGCCACATTTTCATCCACTTTCACTCTGTCATTGCAATCAATGACGCACGGAGGTGTCACTGACTCACATCGTGTAATTCCTTTTGTTTTTTAAACAAGGCACTTACTGTACTGCAGCCTAACAAAATGTAGACCTGTAAAACATCAGTATTGGGAATTGATGTACATAAGATAGTAAGAAAAAAAGTTGGATTTATTTGCCGTTGAAGGCTGCTGAGCACATTGTTCAGGTTTCTGTACGGTTTCAAAATAAATACTGTATTCTTAAGCTTTGTTTAGTTTCGTATGTCATCTTTTATATGATATTGTTATTAAAATAAAGATTACAAAATAGTGGTAACAGTGACGGAACAAAACTGCCGCAAAAAAACAAGTAGACAGGAAGTGACGTCTTGGCGCGTGACACCTGACACGCTCGTTTAAAGTAAACGGAGTCAACAGCGCCTCTGCTGGTTGCAGTCAAGTACTGAATGGCAATTAAGTAACTTCAAAATGCTTTTAATGAATGAAAACCGTAAAATGCACACAATAAAATGGTTTGTCGAAGGCAACACAACAAATCTTTTATTTGTACTTTTCTTTTAGTTTTTAAGCAATTTGACAAAACCAGTTGACTGTTCCCAATAAGCACATGTGAGGATACATGTAAGCCTTAGTTAAATCTAATTAATATCCAGTCTGGATAACATTAAACTTGTAACTGTTTTTAATTGTTGAGCATGTTTTTTTGCCAATAATTTTTTAAATATTTTTTTCATTTTTTTGGAAGTGTTTATTGATATATTTACAATTGCTGATAGTTTAAAACATCTCTAAATATGTAATCATTTTAAAAACTAAAGAGTCATTGACACTCATAATTCTTTCTGGACGTGATTTTATAATTGGGGGGCCACAAAAGAGTCGCGATCCATATCTGAATCGGGATTTTTGTTTGAAGACTGTGAATCAATTCAAAATACTCCAATCCGTTTTTAAAAGTACGTTTTAGATGCCAACTCCTGACTTTATAACGGCACATGTACACAATTCAAAGGAGGAGCTTTTGTAGATCGTTTTGAAAATGTTTATTTTCATAATTTACATACCAAATAATAAATTGCCAAAACTGGTTTAACTTGAGAATGATTCTGAATCGAAAATGCACCCCAGGAGTTGGCGTCAAATTAAACTGTGTTGTTGTAAGATTCGCATCCCAATATTATTTAGCCATTTGTTTTTTTTATATATTAACATTTTTATCCGGTTTTAACATATGGTTTAAACTGTCAACGACTGTAAAAACCAAAAATTTTTGATAATTAGAAACATGTATTTATGCTCTACTATTGCTAAATAAAATTATGTATTTATTACAATTATTCTTATTTAAGATATTATTTTTTTATATATTTGTTTGTTTAAATTGAATGTATATTTTTAGAATTATAAATATGTTTCTTTATGTTGTTGTATTAACATACAATAAGACAGGTTAATAAAGAAAATCTGAAGACATTTTTTTAAATGTTTCATGCTCATGATAGTACTGTCTTATTGCTAGTTTGTGGTTTTTATTTTATTTTTTTATAAATAAGTTTAAAAAAAAAAATGTTTTAACTGTACACATTAAATGGGAACATCAACCAGAGACATAATTCCCACTGGAAAATATGTTTACTTACATGTTGTTGTTGGTTTTTTTTTTTTTTATCAGACTGTAAAAACCAAACAATTTTTAATAATTAGAAACATGTATTTATGCTCTACTATTGGTGGAAAAAAACCTAATGAGAATCTTATCTGAGCCATAATTATTCTTATTTAAGATAGATTTTTTTTGTTTGAATTGCAATGTATATTTTTATTCATTTTTAGAATTATAAATGTTTCTTTATATTTTTGCATTAAAATAAAAATAAGATAGTAACATCATGAGCATCAATAATTTTCAAATTTTTGTTTTTCAGATTTTTTATTTCAACCTAATTATTGCTCCTTTGTTAATTTTTTAATACGTTTTTTAAAAGATGTATTAACTCTACACATTAAATGGGAACATCAACCAGAGACATAATTCCCACTGGAAAATATGTCTCCTTATGTATTTTTTTAAATTTTTTTATCAGACTAAAAACCAAACAAGTTTTGATAATTAGAAACATGTATTTATGCTCCACTATTGGCAAAAAAAATCAAAAAAAAAATCATGAGAATATCATCTGAGCCATAATTATTCTTATTTAAGATATATATATTTTTTAATATATATTTTTGTTTAAATTTAAATGTATATTTTTATTAATTTTTAGAAATATAAATGTTTCTTTATATTGTTGCATTAACATAAAATAATTGTCAAATTTTTGTTCTTCAGATTTTCTTTTTTAACCTAATTATTGTTAGTTTGTGTTTTTCATTGTTATTTAAAATATGTATTAACTGTTTCAATAAAGGGGAACATCAACCAGAGAAATAAACCTCACTAGAAAAGATGTTTCCTTATTGTACATATATTTTTTTGTTATTTTTTGTTTGTTTTAATCAGTAATATATATATATATATATATATATATATATATATATATATATATATATATATATATATATATATATATATATATATATATATATATATATATATATTTAATTTTTTACTTTTTATTTTTTTAAATCTTGTTTATTTAATATTTTTCCAACTTTTCAATTGTTGATAATATAAACATTTTTATGCAGTTTTGACTGCAAGCATTGTTTTTTTTATTCATTTAAAATTGTATTTGTGGATGTGTTTGGTTCCAATAATTGCTAATATAAAACCCTTTTTATTAGAATTTAAACTGACGTGTTGTCATTACAGGTCTGCAGCTAAACTGGCTGCGTTACCACATGTGACCACCAAGGAGCGGCAAAGCCTTTCGCCTGGCCTTCCTCCAGCACTAAAGAGACAGCATTGATGAAAGGTGACAACGGAGTCTTGTACTGATGAGCTGCAGGTCACACTGGAGGATGTTTACCTGCACCTGCTGGAGCCCAGAGCTCATTTTTCACCACTGTGGTGTCAAAAAATATTAATCCTTACAAGGTTTTGTCACCGTTTGATCATTTCACTGTAGGTTTGACCTCTCAAATCAACGCCTCTCTTTGATTACCATCACAAACGATTAAAATGATTTATATTACTGGTTAATTTTGGTGTCAGGGACATAATAAAGGTGCGTTACGGCACTTTATGCATGGAGTTGTCGCAGTAATGTATGTTATTTGCAGCAGCTGGAATTAACCCCCAAACCAGGGATACTGGGGGCCACATTTCCAGAAAGCTATAAGGACCCTTCACTAGTATTCCTTGTTTCTATATTCCGGAGCAACAGTGTCCTCTACAGTAGACATTTGATTTTGGTGCATTTATTTTGTCAAAGTTACAGGAGCACTATTCGGTTTTTAAGGACATTCTGCAAATAAGTTAGTCAAAGATCATCTCGATGACAGCGTTTGAGTGTTTTTGAGAATGTGAGTTTCTCACAAATTATTTGAACTGAACTCGCCAACAGTTGAAAACCCCAAATGGTGAAAAATGGAGGACCTAAAATGGAATCTTGAGGATCACCACTAGTTTAACTAAAGAGGCTGAACACATGACGGACTGCATCTCAATTTCCTTTATTTAACCAGGTGAAGACTCATTGAGATCAAAATCTATTTTTCAAGAGCGACCTGACAAAGAGGGCGGCACAAACAAAGTTACAATGATAATTACAACAGGACAATACAACAGAACAACAGCAGCCATACTACAACAGGTCAAAAATAATTTAAAAAGATTAAGTAATAATTCAATTTAAAAGCAAGTACATTGCCCCAGAGAACTGGTTTCTCCATCTTTTGAAATGGTCTTAAACTCCCCACAAAGTGATTGTGGAAGTCGCTTCCTCGCAGTTCCACTGAAGACATGGCACACGAGCCAAGCGTGCCGTTTTTAACAAAGGTTTTAATGTACATAGGTTTTTTCAAAGTCTTTCTCCCCAGAACTAGAATTTTCAGTCACGTCCGTATTCTCTCTCCCCTCCTGCTCCGAGCCGCTTACTGTTAAAGACAACAGATGATTAGACTAACACGTACCACCTGTGAAATGTAATCACCTGCCAGCTGTGTCTCGCCTTCAGCACAGCCACGCCCTCGTCTGATGGTGCTCTGTCCTCAGCACCATGGACAGAGGCGGCGACTTTTGCTCCTGCAGGCAGCGCTGGCTACATCTCCCCCACAGTGATCAATTCCCGTAGCCTCAGATCTTTCTGCATGTCATTCCATGACCAGTGAGCAGCATAACTGAAGGCTTTTTTTTTTTTTTTTTTTTTTTTTTTAAGTAAACAAGCTACAGCAACACCCTATTTAAATAAATCCCACTACAAAAAAAAAGTGTAACTGCTAAAAAGGAGGGGACTGAAAGGGGAGCCTTGAGGATTACATCAGTTATGTAAATCACAAGTTTGGATCCCAGTGTTTTATGTTTGCTAGCAAGGTTAAAAAGTCCATGCAGGGATGTGTCAATGTGTTTGCAGTGGTCCAAGTTCCTCTATACAACAGGAGCACTCCAGTGTTTTTAGGAATTCGCAGCAAAAAATGTTTGTCTCCTAAGTTCTGAATTGAACTCGGGGGGCCGGCACGGTGTCATCCCCGTGCCGAATCTGGCCCCCGGCCTGCCAATTGCACGGCCCTGCCCTAAACGCTGGAAAGTGATGCAGAAACACGCACAATGTCAGTGAAAAGTCAGCATACTTATCTTTGTAAAAGCACATTTTCATAAATAAACCGCTTGCCTTGACGCTCATTAGCGAGCGTAAATGCTATCTAAAAGTGTCATATTGGTGTCGAGGTTGAGATTTGCTTTAACCTCGGAGCCGTCTTCATTAGATGATTAAATCCTCTCATGTTTAATTGATCATCTGTTTGTGCCAGAGGAGAGCGCCGTGTTGCTGCACACAACATGGCCTACTTTAAAGCTTCCCCTCTCTTTGCATCCCAATCCGGTCAAAATTTCCCAAGATGCCGCTTGCCGCCACGTGTATGTTGTTGCTACGGAGCACTTTTTTATTCCTTTTCTATATTTCCTTAAAGCCCCCCACTAGGTGGTCTCTTTATGAATATCATTATCCGTGCAAAAGAACATCTTTGCAGCCGGTCGACTGCAGCAGCAGACAAAATGTGGACGTTGTTTGCACGCGGTTGTTGGTGTCTAATTAATCACAGACAACATTAGGATTTCAACCGGGGGGGGGGGGTTTAGCCACTAGTGGCCCCCTCTTTCCTGCACTCTGTTTGGGGTGGAGGCTCAGGGCGCTGCACCCCCATGTCCTCCTGCTGGGCCCCCATCTGCTGGCGACATGCTTACGTCCCGCAATTGATGGCCACACAATGACTTGATGACGGGCGGTGCTGTGACTGACAGAGACCCCCCCCAACCCCACCACTGCCAACCTACCCCCCCGGAGCCGGCACTTTGCCAAGGCTAATGGGCTGACTGGTCCACGGACTGCTGAAGTATTGTGACAGCATGCTGCACAACATCTGACACACTCGGGAGTGTTTCAGAGGCCACAGATCACTCAGTGTTCTTCCACACCACACTCCTCCAAGCAGGCTTTTATGGAGCTTTCCACAAGCTGCAAAAGTGTCCACAAAGTAATCGTTGGAATTGATAATGAACAAGAAATTAGACATTGTTAAATGCAGAGATGCCAGTCTGGAGGATGTGCTAGCTATTGTAAGTCATGACTCCAGTGTGGACCACTTTTCTCGGACCTAATGGGGACCTCCTCTGCTGGCCCCCAATGGACTGGACTCCCACATGATCATGAATGAGGGACCTGCTGTGATTAAAGGCCATATGAAAAACTGATTGACTGAAATGACAAAAGCTTGCAAAACAACTTTTTATGTGCGGGTTTTATGTCCAAAATGAGAGAGGGGAGGGGGGGGGGGGGGGGCAGCAGCTAATTTTCTAACGGCCCATTGCACATTCTTAAAATACTATTAAAAAAAACATTAACAAGTGGATGGAGATAAATAACATAGAGGTGGAATGTAACGAGAAAAAGTTGCAATGTTGACTCTAATAACACAGAGCTGCCATTGCTCACAACATAATAATGAATCAAAATCAATGTTGTTATGAATTATTGACCCAGTCAAGGCTCTAATTACTTCACATCAATTATTCCACTTTGAAAGTTTCTTTGGGGGGAAATATTTCTAATTCAATATAAAGTTTTCTTTGACAAAAAAGGGCATGAAACAAACAAATGAAAGAATAACAATAAAAACTAGATCTGAAGTTGATCTGGAGACTTAAGTGTTGAAAGTAAAAAAATATATTAAAATGTATTACTTATTTTTAACATTTTTATAAGTGGGAACCCGATGGATCCCCGAGAATTTTAGTGGGATTTTTTTATTTTTAAAAACAGTTATTGCTCAAAAAAGGATAATTAATTCAAATCGATGGTGTTATGAATGATTGACATATTTGAGGCTCCAATTAATTTCACTTTAACATTTCTGGTAGAAAATATTGCGCATTTTTATATCAAGTTTTCTTTGACAAAAAAATTATTAAAAATAAATAAAAAAAAATTAAAATGATAAAAACATCATCTGCGGTCCCCTCCGAGGTTTCTCAATGTATCCCACTGGGTTGAGTTTTTTCTTGCTCTTATGTGGGATCTAAACTGAGGATGTCGTTGTGGCTTGTGCAGCCCTTTGAGACCCTTGTGATTAAGGGCTATATAAATAAACTTTGATTGATTGATTGTTTGAAAAACAACAATAATAATTATAATAACGGATAGATCTGAAGTTGATCTAGAGACTTAAGTGTTGAAAGTAAAAAAAAAAAAAAAAGTAATACTTTTGGATCCCAAATAATTTTTGTGGGATTTTTTTTTAAAACTGTCAATGCCCCCAAAAAAGATATTGAATTAAAATCAATTATGTTATGAATTTTTGACATATTTTTGGCTTCAATTACCCTACATCCAGTATTCCTATTAGAATATTTTTGGGGTGTAAATATTGCAATAATTTGTGTTTTTGCCAAAAAAAACTAGGTTTTCTTTAATCTACTTTAAATCAACAGACAGACATGAAGTTGATCTAGCCTTGAATAATAACAGATACAAATAATAAAATATATGACTTATTTCTCACATTTTTATTTCTGAGACCCTTGCAGGTCGCCGGTACGGTACCACACTTGAGAGGAGCCCTAAAGGTAAACAACAACAATTCCATATTGTATTGGTTATGAAGATGAAAACTATCAAAATGGCCCCCACGTGATTTAAGTTTTCAGTGTGCGGCCCTCAGCAGAAAAAGTGTGGACACCCTGATTTACAGTAATTCAAGTAGTATTCCCTTAGTGCCACCAGGGGGCGCTCGCCCAAACTGTGATAATGGACTCGGCGAAGAAGAACAGGTTTATGAAACAAATAGGACGATACAAATGGCGACCATGCGCCTATTAAGTCAATAGCAAGGTGTTCATTAAGTTGACATCCCTCTTAAACATCATTAGGTGAAGCTTGAAGAACATTTTTCAGGAATTTGGACGACTGTCTTGTAAGTACAGTAGTTATGCTAACTTACTAACGCCATTAGCATGTTTAAACAACAGAGAACTTCGAGCTAAGCTAATTAAGGTTTGCTTAATGATTGATTGAAACTTTTATTATTAGATTGCAAAGGAAGAGAATACATTATATGAAACAGTGCAGTTTACACAGTACAGTACATATTCCGTACGATTGACCACTAAATGGTAACACCCGAATAAGTTTTTCAACTTGTTTAAGTCGGGGTCCACGTTAATCGATTCATGGTAAGTGATTACATGATTGCTACAAAGAAACTGCTAATTATATAACGCTTGAACGTTGTTGTTTTTAAATTGTATTTTAGTTATTTAAAAGAACACATGCATCACAAGTATGATACATGACAGTTGAATATAGGGCTGGGCGATATGGCCTTTTATTAATATCTCAATATTATTAGGCCATGTCACGATACACGATATACCTGTATATCTCGATATTTTGCCTTAGCCTTGAATGAACACCTGATGCATATAATCACAGCAGTATGATGATTCTATGTGTCTACATTAAAACATTCTTGTTCATACTGCATTAATATATGCTAAACCTTAATGCAGAGAGGGAAATCACAACTAAGTCAATTTACCAAAACTTTATTTATTAAACAGTTATTAAGCAGTGGCACAAACATTCCCTTTTATTTCCAAAATATAAAGTGCAAGATTGTCAGAGACATTTTAAAACAAGCTATTAGTGCACTTGTGTGCATGGTGTCACTAAGATGACATATCAAAACAACACTAAATTAAAGTGCACATTTTGTAAAGAATGCCACTACAATAGTTAAAAACAAATAAAGTGCACTTTTGTGCATGACGTCACACAAGATATTTCAATAACTGTCAAATAAAAATGAGCTGTATAATAAGAAATCAAATAGCGTATGTCCTTCGTTCTGTGGTAGGTTCTTGCGGACGTTATCTCCTTCTGTTGTTGATTTTTTTTTCATACGGTGTTGATCTGGAAATAGTTGCTTCGGCATTTTGTGGGTGTGGCACCGAACTGAGATGTTGACATGCAGTTTCAAGCACTCTTCATTCTCTAGCGGGTGACTTTTCAAATGATGCTACAAATTAGCAGTGCTGCTACTTTTTGTAGCAACGGTTTTGCCGCATAATTGTTCGACATATTCCTGCTTCAATCAATCAATCAATCAATCAATGTTTATTTATATAGCCCTAAATCACAAGTGTCTCAAAGGGCTGTACAAGCCACAACGACATCCTCGGTACAGAGCCCACATATGGGCTAGGAAAACTCACCCCAGTGGGACGTCAATGTGAATGACTATGAGAAACCTTGGAGAGGACCGCATATGTGCGTAACCCCCCACATATGGGTTACTGGCGGTGGTTTGCTTGAAGCCAAACCACCGCCAGACGATGCACCCCGTTTTTCTTGGGAATTAATTCTTCCTCCATTTGTTACCAGATTCGCACCTTCTTTCTCTCGTATTACCACTCGCAACGCACCGTTAACATCACAGCTAATGTTACCCATGTAGCTACCTCTCTGCTCGGGGAGGGCGTGTGACGTTGCACGCGTGACGTATGTAAGAAGGTGCGCTTGTTTAAGTCTCTGTGAGAAGGAGAGACAAGAAAGAGGGAGAAACACCTGTAGTGTAATGCCCGCAGCTAAAAGCAACTGTGTGAGAACATATACTCGAATATCATGATATAGTCATTTTCTATATTGCACAGAGACAAACCCGCGATATATCGATATATCGCCCAGCCCTAGTTGAATATTTAGAAAATAATGTTGGACCATGATTCTTGTATTGTAGTAATAGTGACAGATAAAGGGCTCCTCTAATGCTGACAACAATGACACTTATTTCATAGTTCTGCACCTTAAAAATGATGTTCCCCCAAATAAGATAAAGTAGTGATTTTAGGTTTGTTTTCTAACCAGTTGCAGCATATTTTGGATGTCCATTCTGAGCTCCAAATTTTGGGAGGGTCTGCTGACGTCACCTACAGAAGACTGGAAGCAATTTCATACGAGGTAGTATGAAATTGCGTTTTGGTAGCATCTTCATCACAAATCATGTTATATTTGAGCAGAATTTGAAGAAATTATCAAAATACCTTTGCACATACAAATTCTGATTTAGAACCTGTGGAAAAATGTTCTGTACATTAAGTGTGGTACAAGTTTTTGCCGCAGACATTTAATATACACACCAGTGTCATGCGTAATGGAGCTTTTTCGCCTTTGTGGATGTGGTGTTTTCACCGAGACTTTGCTTCTCCTCTTTGGATTGGAGCAGACACCATTGACTACATTATTAGTATTCATATCGTAAACACAGAAGTGTAGGTCCGCTTCACGCTCGCAGCACGGCACACAAGTTCCGCTACGAACACCGCCGCTCAAAAAACAAAAAAACTTAAGGTAAGCCGCCAGTATTCTATTTTGCATCCTCTTCTACTGATGTTTTCTTGCTGGAATTGTACCTTGAATTGAGTTGTGCTTGAGAAAATGCTGAAAGAACATCAATAGATACGTTATTTGTCTTTAAGAGAAATTCACATTTCCAGCAGCTTTACAAAGGTGGGAACAGAAGTGCATGCAAGTTTATAAACAAACAAACAAAAAAAAAGAATAAAGAAGTATTAAACATGTCATGATAAGCATAAAAAAATTCAAGTAGACACTGAAGATAAGGAAACACAGGCCGTTTCCAGACAGTATTATCATTAAGGCTGAAACGACGCGCCGACGTAGTAGACATCATCGGTTACGTAAATACGTCGACGCCGTTTTTGTGCGTCGACGCGTCGCATATTTACGTCACACTACCGTCATGGCGAAGCGCAAAGCAGACGATCAAAGCAGACGATGCGAGCGGTGCGAGCGAGGGGGGAAAAGCATGCCAAAAGTGGTCAAAAGTGTGGGAGTATTTCAATAAACGGCCTAATAATGTTGTTGTATGCACACTGTGTCGAGCGGAAATGGCCTATCATAGCAGCACAACGGCTATGAACGAACATTTGAAAAGAAAACCATCGACTAGTCAATCGTCCGCGCGAGCATACGTTGTCATCATTACACAAAAACATGAATGTGTCATTTGTATCTGCTAGGGGTGTAACGGTACGTGTTTTGTATTGAACCGTTTCGGTACGGGGATTTCGGTTCGGTACGGGGGTGTACCAAACGAGTTTCTAAGCTAAAGCTAACTTTAGCTGCTAAAGTCTTAACAAGCTGCTTCGCTCCTCTGCCTCTGTCTCAGCACGCAGCATTGTCCCACCCACACAACCATCTGATTGGTACACACGAAGCATTATCAGCCAATCAGCAGTGTGTATTCAGAGCGCATGTAGTCAGCACTTCAGCGTGGAGCAGATAGGTGTTTAGCAGGTGAGCATCAGGCGGCGGACTCTCCCCAAATGATAATAAACACCTCCCAGTCAACTACGAGTAACATCACTATGAGCCCGTTGACCTTCTAGAAATATAAACCGCAGCTCAGCTCACTCGCAGTCCTGGCTTGAGGTGAAGGCTAATTACCTCTCAGTTCCAGCCACATCGACCCCTTTTGAGCGCTTATTTTCAGCTGCTGGGAATATTGTAAACAAGAAAAGAACCAGAGCATGTACACATGCTAACCTTTCTTCATTACAACTGTTAGTCACTCACTGGAATGAGTAGAATTGGTTATTGTGTACTGTGTTGGACTGGATGTTTATTTTGCACATTTTAAAAGCAATACTTAATGTTTACAGTGCTCCAGAATATTTAGATTGGCACTTTTTTGTATTGGATGTTTATCTTTATTTTTGCACATTTTAGCAAATAAGCAATACTTTCACTTTTGTTGAAATGTTTACACTGTTGTTGCAGAATATTAAGATTTGCACTGGATGTTGACTTTTATATTTGCACATTAAAAAGCAAATAAGCTACTTTTAATTTTGTTGAATGTTAAAAGTTTTAAATGTTTACATTGTTACAGAATATTTAGTCATGTTGTTGTCAATGTTGACTGAGTGGCCATACTTCTTTTTTTTGTAAATAAAAGCCATGCCTTTTGAGAAAACGGGCCTACATTTATTTTTTCATCTTCATTTTAAATAAAAAAATAATCGGTAAAAGGAAAAATAATCTATAGATTAATCGAAAAAAATTATCTATAGATTAACCGATTAATCGAAAAAATAATCTATAGATTAATCGATAGAAAAATAATCGTTAGCTGCAGCCTTAATTATCATATTTTTATATTTCCTTTTTGCCCATAATGTTAACCATATCAGTTTTGAAGGAATAATGGACCAGGGTGACAAAAACATGCAATTAAGTGGTCAAATAATGGTTTTTCATGACTTGCACACTGTCTATGCGTGAAATGGGTTCAAGTTCTGTAGATGACGTCACACCAAGCGGGGGCGACATATCGAGTCTGGCGATGGAAAGGGGGCCTTCCAAGTAGGGCTGGGCGATATGGACGAAAAAGTATATCTCGATATATTTTGGCTTGAACTCGATATTCGATATATATCTCGATATATTTTTCTGTGAAAATATACATATAAAGATATTCATTTTTGAGCGGTATTCAGTGAAATTGAAGTTAATGACAACTGTACTGTAAAAAATCAGTGGCACTTTTATTAACCCAGTTAGTCAAGATGGGTATTAACAGCACAGAAAAGAAACTGTTTAAGTAGCACAGAATTACATAACATAAATAAAATAGAAACATATTTTTTCTACATAAAATAAATAACAGCTGTGCAAATAAAACAACATGTATCCAACTCGGATAAAAAATAAATTTGCAGGCAGGCACTTTTTAAAATTCCAAGCAACGATGTAAAGGACTGTCACACACGTACAGTTCTGGTCAGCGCCAAGTAAGTGACTTGACTTAATTGTGCGACTATACTATTCCTCACTTCAGCATTCATTTTTGGCAGCATTTCTCGTGCGAAACATGCAACTCGAGAACAGTTTTGATCAATCAATCAATGTTTACTTATATAGCCCTAAATCACGAGTGTCTCAAAGGCCTGCACAAGCCACATCCCACATCAGGGCAAGAAAAAACTCAACCCAATGGGATGACAATGAGAACCCTTGGAGGGGACCGCAGATGTGGGGACCGGTGCAATGGACGTCGAGTGGATCTAGCATAATATTGTGAGAGTCCAGTCTATAGTGGATCTAATATAATAGTGAGAGTCCAGTCCATAGTGGGGCCAGCAGGAGATCATCTTGAGCGGAGACAGGTCAGCAGCGCAGAGACGTCCCCAAACGATGCACAGATGAGTGGTCCACCCTGGGCCCCGACTTTGGACAGCTAGCGGATCATCTGTGGTCACCGAATCTGTGCCCCCCCTCCACGAAGGAGGGGGGGGGGCAGAGCAGAAAAGAAACGGCAGATCAACTGGTCTAAAAGGGGGGTCTATTTAAAGGCTAGAGTATACAAATGAGTTTTAAGATGGGACTTAAATGCTTCTACTGAGGTAGCATCTCTAACTGTTACCGGGAGGGCATTCCAGAGTACTGGAGCCCGAATAGAAAACGCTCTATAGCCCACAGACTTTTTTTGGACTCTGGAAATCACTAATAAGCCGGAGTTCTTTGAACGCAGATTTCTTGCCGGGACATATGGTACAATACAATCAGCAAGATAGGCTGGAGCTAGACCGTGTAGTATTTTATACGTAAGTAGTAAAACCTTAAAGTCACATCTTAAGTGCACAGGAAGCCAGTGCAGGTGAGCCAGTATAGGTGTAATATGATCAAACTTTCTTGTTCTTATCAAAAGTCTACCAGCCGCATTTTGTACCAACTGTAATCTTTTAATGCTAGACATAGGGAGACCCGAAAATAATACGTTACAGTAATCGAGGCGAAACGTAACGAACGCATGAATAATGATCTCAGCGTCGCTGGTGGACAAAACATAACGGAATAAATTTTTGCGATATTACGGAGATGAAAGAAGGCTGTTTTAGTAACACTCTTAATGTGTCACTCAAACGAGAGAGTTGGGTCGAAGATAATACCCAGATTCTTTACCGAGTCGCCTTGTGTAATTGTTTGCTTGTCAAATGTTAAGGTGGTATTATTAAATAGGTGTCGGTGTCTAGCAGGACAGATAATCAGCATTTCCGTTTTCTTGGCGTTGAGTTGCAAAAAGTTAGCGGACATCCATTGTTTAATTTCATTAAGACACGCCTCCAGCTGACTACAATCCGGCGTGTTGGTCAGCTTTAGGGGCATGTAGAGTTGGGTGTCATCAGCATAACAGTGAAAGCTAACACCGTATTTGCGTATGATGTCACCTAGCGGCAGCATGTAAATACTAAAGAGTGCAGGGCCAAGAACCGAACACTGGGGAACTCCACACGTTACCTTGACATAGTCCGAGGTCACATTGTTATGGGAGACGCACTGCATCCTGTCAGTAAGATAAGAGTTAAACCAAGACAAGGCTAAGTCTGACATACCAATACGTGTTTTGATATGCTCTAATAAAATATTATGATTGACTGTATCGAAAGCAGTGCTAAGATCAAGAAGCAGCAACATGGATGACGCATCAGAATCCATCGTTACTAATAGATCATTAGTCATTTTTGCGAGGGCTGTCTCCGTAGAGTGATTTGCCCTGAAACCGGATTGAAAAGGTTCACAGAGATTGTTAGACGCTAAGTGTTCATTTAGCTGCTGTGCAACAATTTTTTCGAGGATTTTCGAAATAAACGGAAAGTGGGACACCGGCCGGTAGTTTACCATGAGGTCAGGATCGAGGTTAGGTCTTTTGAGCAGAGGATGAATAACCACTTTTTTGAATGCTAGGGGAACAGTGCCAGAGGAAAGTGATACGTTTATAATGTTTAGCACTGATGGTCCTAATATTACAAAGAGTTCCTTGATAAGTTTCCCAGGAAGTGGGTCAAGTAAACATGTTTTGTTTTATCCCATTTACACGCCGTAGGAGTTCCTGTAATGTTATTTCATCAAAAAGAGAGAGACTATTTTGGAGGGCAATAACCATCGTATATACATTCGTATCTGTGTTAATAAAACCCAGTAATAGCTGGGATGTGTTGTCTTTTAATCTCCTTTCTAATTAGTTAAATTTTCTTATTAAAGAAATTCATAAAGTCGTCTGCCGAGTGGGTGGAGCTACTGGGAGGAGTCCCTTGTTGGGTTAGCGATGCTACTGTACTCAACAAATATTTAGGATCGTTTTTGTTGAGGCGAATGCGATTTGAGTAGTATTTAGCTTTAGCTAAGGTAAGCATGCGTTTATAAATTATTAAACTATCACTCCATGCCTGATGGAAAACCTCAAGTTTAGTCGCGCGCCATTTGCGTTCCAGCTTTCTACATGATAATTTAAGAGCTCTAGTTTCTTCTGTAAACCATGGGGTACGCCTTTTAGGAGCCCCTTTTAGCTTTAGTGGTGCTATACTATCAATGGTTTCGCGCAGGCCGTCGTTAAAGTTGTTAGTGAGGTTATCAATAGAGCCTACATAATTTGGGAATGGCGCCATTACCGAAGGCAGTAGGCCAGCAAGAGTCATCGTTGTGGCAGCATTAATGTTGCGGCTGCTAAAGCAGTTATTATTATTAGCTTGTTGACAATGAGTCAGAACTTCGAATTTTATAAGGTAATTGATCAGAGCCTGTAATTAGGGTCTGATGGGGTATTCATATGGATATTAAAGTCCCTCATTATAATTATATTGTCGGCATGCGTCACTAGATCAGCGACGAACTCTGAGAATTCACTGATAAAGTCCGAATAGGGCCCAGGGGGGCGGTAGATAACAGCCAGGTAGAGAGGCAGCGGTGCGACAGACCTCATAGTAAGCACCTCAAATGATTTATATTTATTACTTAAGTTAGGGGTAAGGTTAAGGTTTTCATTGTATATTAGTGCGACCCCCAACCCCTTTTAAGGGGACGGGCAATATGCGCATTCGTATAGTTAGGAGGAGATGCCTCGTTTAGCGCAAAAAATGTGTCTGGTTTGAGCCAGGTTTTGCTGAGACCAATGACGTTAAGATTGTTGTCTCTAATGACCTCATTAACTAACGTTTTGGGAGACAATGATCTTATGTTTAAAAAGCCAATATTATAGGTAGTGGGCTGTTTTGAGGATTTTTTGTTAAAGTTATCAGTAGTAGTAATATTAATAATGTTGCGTTTATTTTGCGTAGTGCGCTTTAAATAATTCCGACCATACGTATCTAGGAATTGATATGACGGGAATCTTCAGATTGTTTGCTTGGTGCTGCGATTTGGGCTTACATGGTAAACAACTCAAATAAATGTTTTATCCAGACGCATACATTTGTCCAAATGTGGCCAAGTAGACGCATTGTGGGTTTCCTGGACGTTGTCTACATCACTAAAAGAAAAAACTAAGGAAAATAATCTCTCTGCCATCTTCCACTAGTTTTTTAAAAATATATAAATCGCCCGCTTGAATATTTCCTCTTCTCTTCTCCGACTCTCTCGTCGTCATTTGGGATGTCTGTTGTGATTTCCCTTCCTGGTTACATGACCCGCCCTATCTTGCCTCTGATTGACCTGTCCCTAATCTTTTGCTCAAATCTTAACCAATCGTGACGCATCATAGTAAACAACCAACCAATCATGGATGTTCTTATACGTGCAAGCCCGTCTTGGAAGGAGGAAAGGGAGGGGTTTAGTAGCCCATGGAGTTTTGAGAGTGAGTGGGAAGCTGGGGAGAACAAGGAACACAATAAATAAGCGGTGTTTGGTCATTTTAACGTGAAATAAATTATATCGATATTACGATATTTTCTTAATTCATATCTTGTTTAAAAATATATCGACATATCTTACAAACTCGATATATTGCCCAGCCCTAGTTCCAACTACAGTTCTTTATCTACCCATTACTAAAAAGCTGTTTTATATCATGGGAATTGACTGCCAGATTTATTTTCATGAGCAAAACAAACATAAAGAACATTTTTCAGTAAAATTTCGCTCATCTGAACGCTATAGGTTCGTATAGCTAATTGCTTTTCAACAATATGGTTGCACAGCTATGTTGGAAAAATAAAAACTTTCTGCCACCTAAAAATAGTCTTAATTGTTTTTGTCAAATGTAAATTTTTGCAATCAGCAGTGTGTGCTCTGACAACACAACACAGTCAGCATACACTATACAACTCAAAGATGCAAGATGACAGGACAGTACAATAGAAACGGCAAACATTGTAAACAAAAATCAATAATGTCAACACGGGTTCCATTGTAGTTAGTGTGATACATGTCAGCTGGTGTGGCTGTGCGATATTAAGTCAGGGAAACCTAACTGTCTGATGCGTTGAGAGCTGCGCTGGATAATGACTTAAAGGCCTACTGAAATGATTTTTTTAAATTTAAACGGGAATAGCAGATCCATTCTATGTGTCATACTTGATCATTTTGCGATATTGCCATATTTTTGCTGAAAGGATTTAGTATAGAACAACGTCGATAAAGTTCGCAACTTTTGGTCTCTGATAAAAAAAAACCTTGCCCCTACCGGAAGTAGCGTGACGTTGTCAGTTGTTCACTCCCTCATATTTTCCTATTGTTTTCAACGCAGCTAGAGCGATTCGGACCAATACCCCATTAATTTGAGCGAGGATGAAAGACTCGTGGACGAGGAACGTTAGAGTGACGGACTAGAATGCAGTGAAATACATATTTTTTTTCGCTCTGACCATAACTTAGGTACAAGCTGGCTCATTGGATTCCACACTCTCTCCTTTTTCTATTGTGGATCACGGATTTGTATTTTAAACCACCTCGGTTACTATATCCTCTTGAAAATGAGAGTCGAGAACGCGAAATGGACATTCAGTGCCTTTTATCTCCACGACAATACATCGGCGAAACGCTTTAGCTACGAGCTAACGTGATAGCATCGTGCTTTAACTGCATATAGAAACAAAAAAAATAAACCCCTGACTGGAAGGATAGATAGAAAATCAACAATACTATTAAACCAGGGACATGTAAATACACGGTTAATGCTTTCCAGGCTGGCGAAGGTTAACAATGCTGTGCTAACGACGCCATTGAAGCTAACTTAGCAACTTAGCAACCGGACTGCACAGAGCTATGCTAAAAACATTAGCTCTCCACCTACGCCAGCCAGCCCTCATCTGCTCATCAACACCCGTGCTCACCTGCGTTCCAGCGATCGGCGGAAGGACGAAGGACTTCACCCGATGCGTTTGGCGGCCTGGAGACGTAGGAAGTCAAGGTGAGGTCGCCGGCTAGCGCGTCTGCTCTCCAACAAAGTCCTCCTGGTTGTGTTGCTGTAGTCCGCTGCTAATACACTGATCCCACCTACAACTGTCTACTTTGCAGCCTTCATTGTTCATTAAACAAATTGCAAAAGATGTCCAGAATACTGTGGAATTATGAAATGAAAACAGAGCTTTTTGTATAGGATTCTACGGGGTACCATAACTTCCGTTAAACTGACTTTGTCACGCGCATACGTCATCATACCGCGACGTTTCAGCTGGATATTTCCCGGGAAATTTTAAATGTCACTTTATAAGTTAACCCGGCCGTATTGGCATGTGTTGCAATGTTAAGATTTCATCATTGATATATAAACTATCAGACTGCGTGGTCGGTAGTAGTGGGTTTCAGTAGGCCTTTAAGAGCCTTTGGTTTTGAGCTCACTGGCTAGCGCTGCTAGCAAGTGAGCTTGTGGTCGCCGGTTTGAGCGTGCGTGGCTGGACTGCACAGCACGACCACTGTTACACTAGCAGTCTACTTGCTGCTTGAAGGACATTGATATCACATGATTACAATTAGTTTAAAGACAAACGTATTTCCCCTTTGTAGCAGATAATATATCAACCCTCCATAAAGATCCCAGTAAAAAAGGTTTTACAGTTTTTCCGTAATCCTGCTAACTAACCAACTAACAGCGGAACAATATGTCTTGTGATGAAGGTAAAACAAACAAACATGCAAACCTTTGGCAAGAAGTGAAGGTTGAGGTGGTCCCCTTCTTCCTGTAACTTTGCCAGGAGCTGCAACTAATGAATCGTTAACCGGTTTCGGGTTAGCGATAAAGTGGCGTGTAGGTGACGCACCCGCTAAAGGACGTAATTGAGGCCTACGGACAGCCTGAGCGTGACACGGAGGAGCACCTGTTACTAGATGGCACCCTGCCACCGCTCCTGGTTTGCCTGCTGTGGAGGATATTCATGGGCTGATGAGGAATTAGGAAGTCATTAGGCAGCACAAATAGCGCCATGGCGAGCCACTCCATACAACCTGTGTTTTCATTTCTGCACTCGGGAGGCATGCTGGGCTAATTGTCCATCTTATTTACAACCGAACATCACCTGACACATGATTGGCCCTAAAAAGGACTTAGGCTGGACATCACTGGGGATTTGTCCAAATTCATGTTCATTTCCCTTATTAGGACCACTGCATTCCCCCAAATAGAAATTATTATTATTACAGGCGCTGAGTATAAGCCAAAGCACAGTAACTCATAACTTCAGAAATAATTAGCCAATCATATATATATATATACATATATATATATATATATATATATATATATATATATATATATATATATATATATATATATATATATATATATATATATATATATATATATATATATATATATATATATATATATATATATATATATATATATATATATATATATATATATATGTATATAGTTCTGGTCAAAGGTTTACATACACTTGTAAAGAACATAATGTCATGGCTGTCTTGAGTTTTCAATATTTTTTTTGTGATACAGTGATGGGAGCACATACTTGTTGGTCACAAAAAACATTCATGAAGTTTGGTTCTTTTATTAAATTATTATGAATCTACTGAAAATATGACCAAATCTACTGGGTCAAAAGTATACATGCAGCAATGTTAATATTTAGTTCCATGTCCCTTGGCAAGTTTCACTGCAATAAGGCAGTTTTAGTAGCCATCCACAAGCTTCTGGCGAGCTTCTGGTTGAATTTTTGACCACTCCTCTTGACAGAATGGGTGCAGTTCAGCTAAATTTGTTGGTTTTCTGACATGGACTTGTTTCTTCAACATTGTCCACATATTCTCAATGGGGTTTAAATTAGGACTTTGGGAAGGCCGTTCTAAAACCTTAATTCTAGCCTGATTTAGCCATTCCTTTACCACTTTTGACGTGTGTTTGGGGTCACTGTCCTGTTGGAACACCCAACTGTGCCCAAGACCCAACCTCCGGGCTGATGGTTTTAGGTTGTCCTGAATAATTTGGAGGTAATCCTCTTTTTTCATTGTCCCATTTACTCTCTGTAAAGCACCAGTTCCACTGGCAGCAAAACAGGCTCAGAGCATAATACTACCACCACCATGCTTGACGGTAGGACGGTGTTCCTGGGATTAAAGGTCTGACCTTGTTTCTCCTCCAAACATATTGCTGGGTATTGTGGCCAAACAGCTACATTTTTGTTTAATCTGACCACATAACTTTACTCCAGAAGGTCTTATCTTTGTCCATGTGATCAGCAGCAAACTTTAGATGAGCCTTAAGGTGTCGCTTCTGGAGCAAGGGCTTCCTTATTGCATGGTAGCCTCTCAGTCCATGGCGATGCAAAACACGCTGGACTGTGGACAGTGACACCTGTGTTCCAGCAGCTTCCAATTCATTGCAGATCTGCTTTTTGGTGGTTCTCGGTTGACTCTTTATCATCCTGACCAGTTTTCTCACAGCAGCAGGTGATATCTTGCATTTTCTTCCTGATCGTGGCAGTGACAAAACTGTGCCATGCACTATAGCTGCTTTAAAATGGCTCCAAGTGACTTTCCTGACTTTTTCAATTCAATGATTCGTTTTGACTTTCTCATTGTCGCGTTTGTAACCGAGTCTGCATCACATGAGCCCTATTTAAATGGGCTCAGAGAAGTCAACAGGTGCCGTCAATCATAATCACTCACATGAAGTTAAGAGGCCATACCATGAAGCTAATTTGATTTGATTGTAACTTTTCTACATCACCAAAATTGATCATGTATGTTGCTGTATGGAAACTTTTGACCCAGCAGATTTGGTCACATTTTCAGTAGACCCATAATAAATTCATAAAAGAACCAAACTTCATGAATGTTTTTGTGAACAACAAGTAGTGAAGTGAATTATATTTATATAGCACTTTTCTCTAGTGACTCAAAGCGCTTTTACATAGTGAAACCCAATATCTAAGTTACATTTAAACCAGTGGGGGTGGCACTGGAAGCAGGTGGGTAAAGTGTCTTGCCCAAGGACACAACGGCAGTGACTAGGATGGCGGAAGCGGGGATCGAACCTGGAACCCTCAAGTTGCTGGCACGGCCACTCTACCAACCGAGCTATACCGTATAGTATGTGCTCCAATCACTCTATCACACAAAAATAAGAGTTGTAAAAATTATTGGAAACTCAAGACATCCATGACATTATGTCCTTCACAAGTGTATGTAAACTTTTGACCACAACTGTATATATATATGTGTATGTGTGTGTATGTATCTGTGAGTGTGTGTGTGTGTGTGTGTGTGTGTGTGTGTGTGTGTGTGTGTGTGTGTGTGTGTATATATATATATATATATATACAGTATATATATAAACCCTGTTTCCATATGAGTTGGGAAATTGTGTTAGATGTAAATATAAACGGAATACAATGATTTTCAAATCCTTTTCAACCCATATTCAATTGAATGCACTACAAAGACAAGATATTTGATGTTCAAACTCATAAACTTTATTTTTTTTTTGCAAATGATAATTAACTTAGAATTTCATGGCTGCAACACGTGCCAAAGTAGTTGGGAAAGGGCATGTTCACCACTGTGTTACATGGCCTTTCCTTTTAACAACACTCAGTAAACGTTTGGGAACTGAGGAGACACATTTTTTTAAGCTTCTCAGGTGGAATTCTTTCCCATTCTTGCTTGATGTACAGCTTAAGTTGTTCAACAGTCCGGGGGTCTCCGTTGTGGTATTATATGCTTCATAATGCGCCACACATTTTCAATGGGAGACAGGTCTGGACTACAGGCAGGCCAGTCTAGTACCCGCACTCTTTTACTATGAAGCCACGTTGATGTAACACGTGGCTTGGCCTTGTCTTTCTGAAATAAGCAGGGGCGTCCATGGTAACGTTGCTTGGATGGCAACATATGTTGCTCCAAAACCTGTATGTACCTTTCAGCATTAATGGCGCCTTCACAGATGTGTAAGTTACCCATGTCTTGGGCACTAACACACCCCCATACCATCACAGATGCTGGCTTTTCAACTTTGTGCCTTTGGTCCGGAGGACATGACGTCCACAGTTTCCAAAAACTATTTCAGTGTTCAGACCACAGAACACTTTTCCACTTTGTATCAGTCCATCTTAGATGAGCTCAGGGCCAGCGAAGCCGACGGCGTTTCTGGGTGTTGTTGATAAACGGTTTTCGCCTTGCATAGGAGAGTTTTAATTTGCACTTACAGATGTAGCAACCAACTGTAGTTACTGACACTGGGTTTCTGAAGTGTTCCTGAGCCCATGTGGTGATATCCTTTACCCACTGATGTCGCTTGTTGATGCAGTACAGCCTGAGGGATCGAAGGTCACCGGCTTAGCTGCTTACGTGTCAGTGATTTCTCCAGATTCTCTGAACCCCTTGATGATATTACCGACCGTAGATGGTGAAATCCCTAAATTCCTTGCAATAGCTGGTTGAGAAAGGTTTTTCTTAAACTGTTCAACAATTTGCTCACGCATTTGTTGACAAAGTGGTGACCCTCGCCCCATCCTTGTTTGTGAATGACTGAGCATTTCATGGAATCTACTTTTATACCCAATCATGGCACCCACCTGTTCCCAATTTGCCTGTTCACCTGTTGGATGTTCCAAATAAGTGTTTGATGAGCATTCCTCAACTTTATCAGTATTTATTTCCACCTTTCCCGACTTCTTTGTCACGTGTTGCTGGCATCAAATTCTAAAGTTAATGATTATTTGCAAAAAAAAAAAAGTTTATCAGTTTGAACATCAAATATGTTGTCTTTGTAGCATATTGAACTGAATATGGGTTGAAAATGATTTGCAAATCATTGTATTCCGTTTATATTTACATCTAACACAATTTCCCAACTCATATGGAAACGGGGTTTGTATATATATTATATTTCTGGTTGAATTTTTCACCACTCTTGACAAAATAGGTGCAGTTCAGCTAAATTTGTTGTTTTTCTGACATGGACTTGTTTCTTCAGCATTGTCCACACGTTTAAGTCAGGACTTTGGGAAGGCCATTCTAAAACCTTCATTCTAGCCTGATTTAGCTATTCCTTTACCACTTTTGACGTGTGTTTGGGGTCATTGTCCTGTTGGAACACCCAACTGCGCCCAAGACCCAACCTCCGGGCAGATGATTTTAGGTTGTCCTGAAGAATTTGGAGGTAATCCTCCTTTTTCGCTGTCCCATTTAAAGCATCAGTTCCATTGGCAGCAAAACAGGCCCAGAGCATAATACTACCACCATGCTTGACGGTAGGAATTGGTGTTCCTGGGATTAAAGGCCTCACCTTTTCTCCTCCAAACATATTGCTGGGTATTGTGACCAAACAGCTC
The DNA here is from genome assembly GCF_033978785.1 of Entelurus aequoreus. Classification (NCBI taxonomy): domain Eukaryota; kingdom Metazoa; phylum Chordata; class Actinopteri; order Syngnathiformes; family Syngnathidae; genus Entelurus; species Entelurus aequoreus. Next base: position 40,311,658 of record NC_084734.1, read on the forward strand.
AATTTTTGTTTCATCTGACCACAGAACTTTCCTCCATAAGGTATTATCTTTGTCCATGTGATGTCAGATGAAACAAAAAAATAATTTTATATATATATATATATATATATATATATATATATATATATATATATATATATATATATATATATATATATATATATATATATATATATATATATATATATATATATATATATATATATATATATATAATATATTAGTTATTAGTGCTAACATATATGTGTTTTTATATAATTTTGCCTTATTTTTCAATTGTTGCTGCTTAGTGTAAAATGCAACACAAGCTGCACTACTGTATGAAATAACTTGAGGTGGTTTATTGAAGTCAATATAAAACTAAGCACACACATGAAAGTACATCAACATGCACATTAAGTACATGTATATGTATGAATAATGTTAATCTAATAATACAATTGGAATCAATTGAAAAAAGCAATGTAATTGTACAGGTTGAAGGTTGGCTCTTATGTCGCTAGCTTAATGCTAACGTACAATGGACCACCTCATTAACAATCTAACGGAAATTAGCAGGGCCAATCGCAGGTCACATATAGACAAACAATCATTCACACTCACAGTCATACCAATAAACAATGTACAATCTCCAATGAACCTAATGTAACATGGATATTTTTTAAGTGTGGGAGGAAGTCTGAAAACCCACAGGTGCACACAAGAAGAACATGCAAACTCCACACAGATGTCCAAATGGAGATTCGAAGACGCACCGTTGTAAAGTTAGACATTGCTGCCAATAGTAATTTCAAGATATGCATAAATTAACTTGAAATACATATCAATTGAACATTTTTACTCTCCTTATATTTGCAGAGAACCACCTCTATTCCAGAGTTGATGAGGTATGGGACGAGTTGTATGTAGTGCTTATGTTTACAGGCAATTCAGATGCACCTTTTTCAAAATAAAGCATAGAGGAAAATCTTTATTATATTTGAAATGTTTTTCAAACTAATTATGGCCAATTGTGCATACATAGACTACAGTATATACAGTGTATCCATTCATACAATATATTACTTAAAATATTATAATGATTATAATTTATGTAAAAAAAAAAAAAAAGGTGTAAATTACAAGTATGTAGGGGAAACCCTGAGACTTACTCCTTGATATGACACTCATGTACAAAGTTTACTGAACAAAAAACAAAAACAATATCTTAACAAGTATTGCTAGTTTCGGAAAAGCTTCTCCATTTTCACCTGTTTTCCCATAATGTCTGACCTTCTGTAAAGTGAGATTTTCTCAATATTGTTCGCGATACACATGGGCTGGGGGATATAATAATCTCTCTCTCTCTCTCTCTCTCTCTCTCTCTCTCTCTCTCTCTCTCTCTCTCTCTCTGATAGATTCTCTATCTGATAGATTATCTATCTATCTATACATACATACATATATATAGAGCAGACACTGTACAATGTGTGCTCTCACTGGGACGCTGACTGATGGGATGTTTACATATTTCTGGTCAATGAAAGACTTAATCATAATCCTCACGCAGGTGAAAACAAAAAAAGGTGTCGCAATCTAGCGTCTTTTCAGGTCTTTCTCGCCATCTCCGGGTCTAATTTGAATGTCAAAGTTTACCAACTTGTCGTTTTATGGCCGCAACTTTCTACTATCCAGGTGAGAAGCCTGATTTACAATTCAGCACAAACTTTCACCAGCTCAGAGGCGATGCAGCAGCTCCTTGACTCATTAGCTGCATAAGATAGTTGGCTCTCTGTGATCACGACACTGCTTAAAACAGTTAGTCAGCGCTAGTGTTCATAATGCCAATATCTCTAATAACTTTATGAATATTCCGGTCATGTAAATGGAGAACTGTTTGCTCTTTTTGGATGTTGTTTAGAGGGCTTTATGGGCCAAATTGTGTACTCCCATTAGCTGCATTGTAAGCCACCTCGTACTTGCCATATTTTATGAAAGAAAAACATGTGTTCTTGTCTTACATGGGGATTGTGAATGATAGGCAAAATTCTAAAAAAAAGTGCAGTTCTCCTTTTAAGAGGTGTAAGCAAAATTACATTTATAAAATAATATTGGCACTGTAAGATACTGTACATGGAGCCTGTTATCTGAAACTGTTGTATCATGTTCTTCAGTTCATCTGTCATGTTCAACCCCTGACCAAAAAATACATATTTTAATCCAAAATAACCTTCTGATGTCTTCACATTTCACTTGTAATGTAATATTGTAGCAATGTAACATATAAACATAACAAAAATAGTGTTTTAATTTTTATTGTAATATATCGACTGATAACGAAAAAAAATAGTGATATGATTTTATGCCATATTGCCGAGCTCTACTGTAAATACACAAAAATATTTTTCTACTGTTGTTGTACAGTTGGCCAGGTTAGTTGGCTAATTTTTGAAAGTGCCCCAGACTCTCAGACATTAAAGGCCTACTGAAACCCACTAATACCGACCACGCAGTCTGATAGTTTATATATCAATGATGAAATATTAACATTGCAACACATGCCAATACGGCCGGGTTAACTTATAAAGTGCAATTTTAAATTTCCCGGGAAACTTCCGGTTGAAAACGTCTAGGTATGATGACGTTTGTGCGTGACGTCAATGGTTGAAGCGGAAGTATTGGTACACCATTGTATCCCAATACAAACAGCTCTGATTTCATTTCAAAATTCCACAGTATTCTGGACATCTGTGTTGGTGAATCTTTTGCAATTTGTTTAATGAACAATGGAGACTGCAAAGAAGAAAGCTGTAGGTGGGATCGGTGTATTAGCGGCTGGCTGCAGCAACACAACCTGGAGGACTTCGAGTTGGATAGCAGACGCGCTATCCGACGCTAGCCGCCGACCGCATCGATGATCGGGTGAAGTCTTCGTCGCGCCGTCGATCGCTGGAACGCAGGTGAGCACGGGTGGTGATGAGCAGATGAGAGCGTAGGTGGAGAGCTAATGTTTTTAGCATAGCTCTGTCGAGGTCCCGTAGCTAGTTAGCTTCGATGGCGTCGTTAGCAACAGCATTGCTAGGCTTTGCCAGGCGGTACAGCATTAACCGTGTGGTTACAGGTCCAGAGTTTGGTAATATTGTTGATCTTCTGTCTATCCTTCCAGTCAGGGGCTTATTTCGTCTGTTTCTATATGCAGTTAAGCACGATGCTATCACGTTAGCTCCGTAGCTAAAGTGTTTCGCCGATGTATTGTCGTGGAGATAAAAGTCACTGTGAATGTCCATTTCGCGTTCTCGACTCTCATTTTCAAGAGGATATAGTATCCGAGGTGGTTTAAAATACAAATCCGTGATCCACAATAGAAAAAGGAGAGAGAGTGGAATCCAATGATCCCTTGTACCTAAATTATGGTCAGAGCGAAAAAAGATACGTCCTGCACTGCACTCTAATCCTTCACTCTCACGTTCCTAATCCACGAATCTTTCATCCTGGCTCACATTAATGGGGTAATCGTCGCTTTCTCGGTCCGAATTGCTCTCGCTGCTGGTGTAAACAATGTGCAAATGTTCAACCTGTGACGTCACGCTACTTCCGGTACAGGCAAGGCTTTTTTATCAGCGACCAAAACTTTATCGTCGATGTTCTCTACTAAATCCTTTCAGCAAAAATTTGGCAATATCGCGAAATGATCAAGTATGACACATAGAATAGATCTGCTATCCCTGTTTAAATAAGAACATTTCATTTCAGTAGGCCTTTAAATATTGTATGTCGTTAAACACTGTTTATATTAATTGAATTTAAACTAAATTGTTGATAGATTAATAACAACAATTTCAAATAGTTCAATCATTTGTAATTTTATTAAATATATTTTTAAACAGTAACCACCATTATTGATAAACCTTTGTTTGCAGGTAGACACAAGGAAATGTCTCTCTTCGTTAGACGGCTAACTACATGAGACTGAATCAACAGCTGATTACAGGCAAGAACTACTACCTCATTTTGCCAGCATTGTTAGGTAAAAAAAATTACATTTATTGATGTAAGTGTGTTAGGGATGCACAATTTGAGGAAAAAATCGAATTGCAATTTTTCTCTCCGATTGCAATTTGATTTGCGATTTTTATATTCTATACATATAATTGCATAAAACTGAGAAAACGAGTGACGGAAGTCATGTTACTTTTAGACTGTCAATCCCCATATTTTTGTCTCAAGCTGCCACACTTTAGAACAATATTCAATAATTTATTTTAAAACAAGTATTTGGCTTAATGCAGACAGACAAAGAGCTTTTGCTTACATCACGCTCTTAAACTGAAGAAATAACCGACCGTGTTTATAATGTAATCATAATATATGGTTATGGTTTGTGGTCATGGTTTAAGTTTATTTTGAACATGTATACATATACATCGTACATCATAAAATCCACATATTTTCGTTTCTCTTTACTTGTTCAAAAAGTAGTTGGAAGAAGCAAAGATTATTTAATCCTACCCGTTTTCCAATCCGTACCAATTACTAACACACTTGTTCACTTCCTGTTCTTATCGTGTAACACAATTTACATCAATGAAATAATAATGCAAGTAGCCATTTAAAAGAATATAAACTTTTATTTCTCACTATTGTAAAATTGTTCACCATTGTATTGTAGTTGGAAGGCAAATAACTGTTATCTTTATGCAATAGATAAAAAACAATAAATGGACTTTCATTTCTGTAAGCAAAAATGTAACTTAAATATTGAACACATTAGAGTGCATTTTTGTCCCAGTTGGAAAAACAAGTCTTTTTGTTTTTTGCGATCACAGCATTCTTGCTCGCTTGTCCGTGTTTATAGACACATATAGCCCATCCATTTTAATGCTGAAATATTAACACAACGGGACATTTGGCTTTGTAATCATATTTTTGGTGAGTCGCGAGGCTCTCTGTCTGTGCTTCCTGTCTGTGCTTCCTGTCTGTGCGGTCTCGCTGAGAGACAATAGACACAAAGACAAAGAATGTTAAAGACTGAAAAGAGGGCTCACTGCCTTCAGTTAATTCTACTGTTGAATAAACGCGCTCAGGTGCTGAGAGCGATGCACAGAGTAAAACTTCTTTCTCCCTGTTTGAAATGAGGAAGAGGCTCAACAATTCTGATTGGCGAACACGTCTACCACTCAAATGCCAGTGACCACGAAGGAAAAACAATAGAACCCCCAGCCTCTTGCGGTTATTTATCGCACTTAATAAAATCTCTATGTTGACTAATTGTGCAGCCCTATAGTGTGCAGCTCTAGTGGTAGCTGGGGGTGTATATTGTAGCGTCCCAGAAGAGTTAGTGCTGCAAGGGGTTCTGGGTATTTGTTCTGTTGTGTTTATGTTGTGTTACGATGCAGATGTTCTCCCGGAATGTGTTTGTCATTCTTGTTTGGTGTGGTTTCACAGTGTGGCGCATATTTGTAACAGTGTTTAAGTTGTTTATACGTCCACCCTCAGTGTGACCTGCATGGCTGTTGATCAAATATGCATTGCATTCACTTGTGTGTGTGTAAAAGCCGCATATATTATGTGACTGGGCCGGCAAGCTGTTTAAATGGAGGAAAAGCGGACGTGACGACAGGTTGTAGGGGTTGCTAAAGGCAGTGCTTCAAGGCACGGCCCCAATAATGTTGTCCGGGTGGGAATCGGGAGAATGGTTGCCCCAGGAGATTTTCGGGAGGGGCACTGAAATTCGGGAGTCTCCCAGGAAAATCGGGAGCTTTGAACCAATACCGATAATTTCCGATATTACATTTTAAAGCATTTATCAGCCGATAATATCGGCATGCCGATATTATCGGACATCTCTAGTTTTTACTTATATCTGTCAGTAGACTAGCTATCAATGCGCTAAAAACTGTAGTGTGTTTACATAATTCACCCATGGAACTTTAGTTACAAGAGGGTTCCGACGGACAGTTTTCCACGGTACACCATTCCGGCGTTGATGTCGCATTATTGAGCCACGAGAAGATGCTGCTCCGTTATTGATTCATGTAAAGTCTAAATGTCATTAAAACAGTTAGCTCCATCTTTTGACACTTCTTCCACCCCCGTCCTTGCACGCTACACTGCTACAACAAAGATGAAGGGGAGAAGACACGGTGAGCCACGTCTGTAAGACCGCCCACAAAACGGCGCATTCTGAAGAGACACTCAGAAAGCTACTTGAAAATGGTCTGTAAAACATAATCTATGCACACTTTCACCAAAGAACCACCATCACATGGTAGGTGGACCACAAAATTGTGTTTTAAATTTAGAAAAAATCATATGACCCTTTTAATGCGCCTTTTAATCCGATGCGCCCTATGGTCCGAAAAATACAGTTATTGGTTCTTTGACAGAGCACGTCACTCAAAACACAATTTTAACATGTAACATCCCTTTTAAAAAGAAAAACACATTTTTAGATAACTGGCACAAAAGTTGAACTGCATTGCCAACTCTGCTGCATGGTCGATCATGTTGATGATTTATTTCTTCAATTCCATGAATATCCACTTAGCACTGTTCTTCACACACACTTTTTTCCTTTTAATGGTTGGAAAAACAAAGTTATGTCGATCTCTAGCTACAAGCTAATACTAGCGAGTAAGACCCGAACTAGCAACTGGGAGGCTCGTAACTGAAATGTATGCTCACAACTTAAAGCATAACAATAAGCCGAGCCACTGCTCGTGTCTCAAAGTTGTGGTACTCGTAAGTGGAGAAAATTGTGTATTTGTGGACTTAACCTGAGCTAATCCGCTAAAGCAGTGGTTCTCAACCTTTTTTCAGTGATGTACCCCCTTTGAACATTTTTTTAATTCAAGTAGCCCCTAATCAGAGCAAAGCATTTTTGGTTGAAAAAAAGAGATAAAGAAGTAAAATACAGCACTATGTCATCAGTTTCTGATTTATTAAATTGTATAACAGTGCAAAATATTGCTCATTTGTAGTGGTCTTTCTTGAACTATTTGGAAAAAAAGATATAAAAATAACTAAAAACTTGTTGAAAAATAAACAAGTGATTCAATTATAAATAAAGATTTCTACACATAGAAGTAATCATCAACTTAAAGTGCCCTCTTTGGGGATTGTAATAGAGATCCATCTGGATGGATGAACTTAATTTTAAACATTTCTTCCCAAAAAAAGAAATCTTTAACATCAATATTTATGGAACATGTCCACAAAAAAAATGTAGCTGTCAACACTGAATATTGCATTGTTGCATTGTAATGAATGGAATTGCCTACTTGATTTGATGTTCAGTTTATGAACTTGCATTCATATTTTGTTGAAGTATTATTCAATAAATATAATAAATATATTTATAAAGGATTTTTGAATTGTTGCTATTTTTAGAATATTTAAAAAAATGTTCACGTACCCCTTGGCATACCTTCAAGTACCCCCAGGGGTACGCGTACCCCCATTTGAGAACCACTGCGCTAAAGGATGAACACGCCTCCATCTCCCTGTCTCTTCTTTTATATATGTAGCGGGAGTCACTGACACGCCGCGGACTCCGACTGCACACTCAATTAGCCGTCAACCTTTCCCGGGCCGGCACAAGGAGATGTGGGCGAGTTCATCCAAGCGTTCCAACCTATGGCAGCCAGAGGAGCTGGAAGCAATACACAGACTGGAGGATAGCTGTTGAGTTTTTTTGTCTCCTCTTGGAGAATAAAGGTTAATAACAGTCCTTTCTTGTGTCATATTTGACATGACCAGCCATCGCAGTAATTACAATCATTACACGCCTAAGGATGTCGAGTTATCCCTCTTAAACACAGGCCGCACAAAGGAAATCAATTATTCAATCAGAGCTCTCCCATTCAGCCCAGCCTGAGTTCACTTAATTTTGGGCCTGGGTGAATCTGCCGCAAATAAACCCCGCGACCGGGGGGGGGGACGCAGGCCCCTAATTTGTAGCCTTTCAGACGGTCAATCAAGTTCTCAAAGGAATGCAAGCTTATTCTGACAATCCAAATGAGAATGGGTTTCATCTGCTACTTTACATAAGTTATCTGGCGATAAAGAGGGCAGAGAAGGGGGTGGAGGAGAGTCTGTTGGCAAGTGCGCACCCCTCCCCCCCCCACCTCATCTTCATCTCGCCTGTGCCTACCGCGATTGGCAACGTGTAATTTAAGAGCACGGGCACAAAGACCAAATGCCAAGCCCATAATGGAAGCTGGATGTGTTCTGATTCTAATGGGTTTCTCTGCTCGGGGCCTAGGGCCTGTAATTAAGATCACCAGGACACCGGAGATGAGACAGACGCACAAAGTGCTCGGGACCGGGATCAAGAGAAGGGAGGGGGAGATAGATCAGGGATTGGTGCACGGGAAAAATATAAAAATTGGACTTTTTTCAATGGAGTCCGACGTGTTGACTCTCAGGAAGAGGCTGTTTGGTTCATTAGGCCGACTCCTCCTCGCTCCAACTCGTCCTGGCTAACTTTCAAGCATCCGTGTGTGTCTTTGATTGCTTATGAAGGGTGACACACAGCGGAGAGCAGCTTAACTTCAGAGAGAATTGCGATTAGCAAGCGGCGACTCCATCAGCATTCCTGTAGGGATATTTGATCAATCTGACTGATGAAAGGACTTGTGCGGGCCTTCATATCCGCACGGAGGACAGGAAGTGGCGTCCTCCCCGCCACTCGCTCGCTCCCCAGCGTTGTTTTGGTCCCGAGGACACACTCGAGCTGCTGGTGCTCCGGGTGGCTGTGTGTTCAGACCTTTTTCCGTTTAATTAGATTTGTTAAAACAATTTTTGGAGTGCTTTATTCGGTAAAAGCTCTCAGGGGTTAATATCCATGGAACACTTCTCTGTTCGGCTTCTTTTCACCAATGGAGCATAAATTATTTAAATTATTCAGAATTGTGCGACCTTTTATCTCACCCCCTTTGAAGGCAGCAAATTAAAAATGCAAATGGGCTAACTAATTAATATGCAAATGCATTCATTCCCAGTTAACAATTAGCAATTAAACCTGCAGTGTCTAGAAAGAGCACTGGCAAAATTAGCAACTTCTTTTTGCATTTGAAAAATAGTCGCTGCCTCCCAAAAAAAGGAAAGAAGATGATTGATGAAATGACATTAAGTGACGACCACCTGCTTGGCTGTAAACAAAGTGAATAGGATGTCATGTCGCAGATAGAAAAATCAGAGTGGCGCCGTGTCGCTAAAATAACAAAGGTGTGTCTTCTTTTTTTTGTCCTGTTTTGCTTCAAAGGTGCATGTTTCATAACTCAATCAAGCCTAATTATGACATGTCAGGCAGAGATGTTGAAGCTAGTCTTAGTGGGCCATAAAAAGCAGGTTTGTCTACATTATGATCATGTTTACATGCCATTACCTGGATTTGTCCTCAATGTACTGTGGTACCTTGGTTTTCCTCAACCGTACTTTTATTTACATTTTACCCACAAAGTTACGGGTTATCGCACGGCCAAACAATACACGTACCAGATTAGTCCGTTTGATCGCGCACCATCCAACAGACTCATGTTTTCAAACAAAGAATCCCACGCATTGGTGACTGCGTCTGTGTGCCTGATTTTGCAAAATAATGCACCACTCGGCCAAAGAAAATTGTGAGTGCCAGTACTTTGATAAAGAAGTGAGAAACACTATTTTTTAAGAAGTTGTAGCAAAGTCTTTGACAAAATGGGTTTTAGGGATGTCCCAATCAACATTTTTAGCCTCTGACCAAGATCCAATTTTTTTGTCCTCAGAGCCGATCTGATCCAGATTATAGAACTAAAAATGTTTCCAAGCAAATAACTGTTTAAATATTTCTTACCTCCAGATGTGCACAAACTACACTTAAAGGCTTACTGAAATTAATTTTTTTTATTTAAACGGGGATAGCAGATCTATTCTATGTGTCATACTTGATCATTTCGCGATATTGCCATATTTTTGCTGAAAAGATTTAGTCTAGAACAACAACGATAAAGATCGCAACTTTTGGTATCTGATAAAAAAAGGCTTGCCCCTACCGGAAGTAGCGTGACGTAGTCAATTGAACATATATGCAAAGTTCCCTATTGTTTACAATGATGGCCGCATAAAGTGAGAGAGATTCGGAACGAGAAAGCGACAATTTCCCCATTAATTTGAGCGAGAATGAAGAAAGATTTGTGCATGAGTAAAGTGCAAGTGAAGGACTAGTGGGGAGTGGAAGCGATTCAGATATGGAAGATGCTGTGAGAGCCGGGGGTGACCTGATATTCAGCTGGGAATGACTACAACAGTAAATAAACACAAGACATATATATACTCTATTAGCCACAACACAACCAGGCTTATATTTAATATGCCACAAATTAATCCCGCATAAAAACACCTAGGTGTTTGTTATGCTAGCTCCTAGCTACTAGCTACTAGCTCGAGCTGGTTATAGCTCGAGCGGGTAATATGGACGGGATCCCGTATATATAACGAGCCAATACAATTCAAACACCTGCACAACACACACACTCACTCAGCCCAAAGAACCGTTCACCTAACCCAAGGTTCATAAAGCTTATATATTTAACCAAAGTTACGTACATGACACGCACGTACGGGCAAGAAATCAAATGTTTGGAAGCGCGCGGGTGGGACCTGATATTCAGCTGGGAATGACTACAACAGTAAATAAACACAAGACATATATATACTCTATTAGCCACAACACAACCAGGCTTGTATTTAATATGCCACAAATGAATCCCGCATAACAAACACCTAGGTGTTTGTTATGCTAGCTCCTAGCTCCTAGCTACTAGCTACTAGCTCGAGCTAGTTATAGCAAGCGATCAAATGTTTGGAAGCGTACTCACGGTATCGCGTCTGCGTCTGTTAACGAAGTCAAAGTCCTCCTGGTAAGAGTCTCTGTTGTCCGAGTTCTTCGATCTTGACTGCATCTTTCGGGAATGTAAACAATGAAACACCGACTGTGTTGTGTTGCTGACTTCCCTCGCAAAATACTCCGCTTCGCACCGACTTTCTTCTTTGCTTGCTCAGCTTCTTTCTCCATAATGCAATGAACAAATTGCAACAGATTCGCCAACACATATGTCCAGAATACATCCAGAATGAGATGAAAACAGCTATTTCGTATTGGCTACAATGTGGAAGCCATACCTGTGTTCTACTGGCTACGTCACGCGCATACGTCATCCTCAGAGGCGTTTTGAACCGGAAGTTCCCCGGGAAATTTAAAATTGCACTTTATAAGTTAACCCGCCCGTATTGGCATGTGTTGCAATGTTAAGATTTCATCATTGATATATAAACTATCAGACTGTGTGGTCGGTAGTAGTGGGTTTCAGTAGGCCTTTAAACACATAATGTCCGCTGTATTATTGGCACAGATTACACATATTGCATTTCTAATGGTTATGCTGATGTCAAATAGTAGACAATATCAAGAAATGATCTTGGATTGGGCTACAAACGTGACGCTACTACCAAGAATGTATGGGAACAGAGGCAGGTCCGAAGCAAAGAAAGACTGGCAGGAGAGTATTTTCAAATGAATACAAATGCATGAACCTCATGATTTTACGTTTTGGCATTGTTTACCACAAGTATCCAACATTGTAACATTTATAAGTCAGAAACAACAAAAATCATCATAGGTCCCCTTTAAATCTACATTAAAAAAAGAATATCTGTTATCGACATTGGGGCTGCAACTAATGGCTATTTTAATAGTTGACTAGTCATCGACATAACGATCGGTCGACTAATTGGATTAAAAAGTGGACACTTATTCAGTGGCTCTAACTAAATTCATATTGAAATATGTGCTAACTAATCATAAAAACAATAAAAATTCAGAACTATGTATTTTTGAACTGTGCTGCTCATTAAGCTGTTAAACTGTTGTCCATTTTAAAGCAAGCTGTAGAAAGCCATCGATTGTACCAATTCTAATTTTTATGGACTGAAAAATTAATATAACCAATAATGACATCATTAAAATAGTCATCATCCAAGCAATGTTCTTTATTCCACAAACCTGCATGCAGGTACAGTATATTGACAAAGTTTAGCTGGCGGACTCTGGCTAAAATGATAGCTATAGCTTGCTAGCTAACAAGTTAACTATCTTACTTATGAGAGTCGCAGACCACATCCTCCAGGTGTCCGACATGCCTTTGCTTTAAATGCTCCCTCTTTACAGACGTACTGTCACGGAAAGCGAGTTCCCCTTTGCAAATTGAGCAAGTTAGTCATGTTTTTGATGTGTTTCGGGTGAAATGTTCAAATACTTGACATGTTTTTGCTTGCGGCGTTGTTGCTGTGGCCGCAGTCATTTTTGTTGTTGTTTCTTGTCGTCACCGGTCACGTTGACACAAGGATGTTTGTTTCCCTCTGTAAAAACTTGAGCGATGACGTCACAATCTGTTATTGACGAATACATTTGTCATATCTAATTTTATTGTTGATCTTTATCGTCAACTAATCGTTGCACACTTAAATGACATCGGTCTTTAAAAGCTATTTGTGTCAGCATGAGCTTGACAAAAAATATTGTGCATCCCTAATGTGCATCATTTCTGAAAACAGAGGTACCACTGTACTTAAAGGCCTACTGAAACCCACTATTACCGACCACGCAGTCTGATAGTTTATATATCAATGATGAAATCTTAACATTGCAACAGATGCCAATACGGCCGGGTTAACTTATAAAGTGCAATTATAAATTTCCCGCTAAACTTCCGGTTGAAAACTCCTTTGGATGATGACGTATGCGCGTGACGTAGCCAGTGAAACAGAGGTATGGATCCCCCATTGAAGCCAATACAAAATAGCTCTGTTTTCATCTCATTATTCCACAGTATTCTGGACATCTGTGTTGGTGAATCTGTTGCAATTTGTTCATTGCATTATGGAGAAAGAAGCTGAGAAAGCAAAGAAGAAAGTTGTTGGTGCGAAGCGGAGTATTTTGCGAGGGAAGTCAGCAACACAACACAGCCGGTGTTTCATTGTTTACATTCCCGAAAGATGCAGTCAAGATCGAAGAACTCGGACAACAGAGACTCTTAACAGGAGGACTTTGACTTCGATACACAGACGCCTGTAGAGAACTGGGACAACACAGACTCTTACCAGGATTACTTTGATTTGGATACACAGACGCAGATGCGGTACCGTGAGTACGCAGCTGCGCTTCCAAACATTTGATCGCTTGCCCGTACGTGCGTGTCACGTACGTAACTTTGGGTAAATATATAAGCTTTATGAACCTTGGGTTAGATGAACGGTCCTTTGGGCTGAGTGATTGTGTGTGTTGTGCAGGTGTTTGAATTGTATTGGCGGGTTATATGGACGGGAGCTAGGAGCTAGGAGCTAGCATAACAAACACCTAGGTGTTTTTATGCGGGATTAATTTGTGGCATATTAAATATAAGCCTGGTTGTGTTGTGGCTAATAGAGTATATATATGTCTTGTGTTTATTTACTGTTGTAGTCATTCCCAGCTGAATATCAGGTCCCACCCGCGCGCTTCCAAACATTTGATCGCTTGCCCGTAAGTGCGTGTCATGTACGTAACTTTGGGTAAATATATAAGCTTTATGAACCTTGGGTTAGGTGAACGGTCCTTTGGGCTGGTTGTGTTGTGGCTAATAGAGTATATATATGTCTTGTGTTTATTTACTGTTGTAGTCATTCCCAGCTGAATATCAGGTCCCACCCGCCTCTCACAGCATCTTCCCTATCTGAATCGCTTCCACTCCCCACTAGTCCTTCACTTGCACTTTCCTCGTCCACAAATCTTTCATCCTCGCTCAAATTAATGGGGAAATCGTCGCTTTCTTGGTCCGAATCGCTCTCACTTCTGGCCGCCATCACTGTACACAATAGGGAACTTTGCGGAAATATTCAACTGACTACGTCACGCTACTTCCGGTAGGGGCAAGGCTTTTTTTTGTCAGATACCAAAAGTTGCGATCTTTATCGTCGTTGTTCTCTACTAAATCCTTTCAGCAAAAATATGGCAATATCGCGAAATGATCAAGTATGACACATAGAATAGATCTGCTATCCCCGTTTAAATAAAAAAAAAATCATTTCAGTAGGCCTTTAACTTGATTGTTGTTAGTCAGTGGTTGATGCTGAAAGTTCTTTACTTCTTTTTTGGATGTGGTTTCTGGGCGGGGGTGCTTCTATAGAGATTTGATCTTCTGACCATGTTAAGCCAACTGTGATTGTCTCAACCAAATACATCAACATGAAACTGTTTCTTGTTGCTCCTTTAACAGAAAACTATCTCTGGACTTGCATGGTTTTTAATCGGACAGCTATGAAATGTGTCATTTATTGTCCTGGTTGGCTTCTATCAATCCTATTTGGAATGTAAAGAATGGCTTTGTCGCACATATAAAAACTATCTTGTGAGCGTCTTTGATTCTTTCGGTTATGGTCACAACAACAGGAAGCGATCGCCGACCACTTTTCCTATTTCCTCCCCAACGCAATCTTACACTCCACGCTATCTCCCACATTACACCTCATGATAGCGAACGCTCCACAGTCGACATCAATCATGCGCGGCGAGCCTCCACTCTGCGGATTTAAGCGCATCCTGATGCGGCGGCGCGATAGCAGGAAGGTGCTGAGGGCCAGGAGGCGTGAACTGCACCTCCTTAAAGGTTATCTGCCATACGCAGACCCGGGGGCAGGTGCCTCATGCGGCGCCCGCGCACGCCGCCGCCATTCATCCGAGAACATACAAAGTGATGATGCATGCACGGAGATCAGTGTCAGCATCGGTGCTGTGACAATAGAGGTCAGTCAGTCAGTCAATCACCAAGGAAGGGGTTGGGGGGGTGACTAGAACGAGGTACTTTTTAATATAAATACGCCGCCTCATATACAAATAATAAATGTCAGCGCTGGACTTGATCTCTTGTCAGGTTGGAACTTATACCAGAGGGCTCAGCGGCGCCACCTTTGACGCGGTGATTACTGCGCCTTTAAACGCCAGTGTGTTTCATTAACTTGCATTTAGTGCCCACTTCCCCTGACGCCCCCGGTGTTATATTGCCAAAGAAGGTTCATATTTTATTTATTGCACTTTAATATTGTTTTTGAATATTTGCGCTGCCTTTAGGCCTCACGCGCAGTCACATCGCGCTGTTTAATTTCTCTGCGGAATTGATTTTCTATGGCTGCGAGTGGCGTTTGATTAAAAAAAAATGTTGCGGCGTAAAAATGTAAACAAAGCCTTTTGCGACAATATCTTTGGATTACACTCACATTTACCACCTTAATTGATTTGATTCTTGTTTACGTTGCGTGGTGGGCGCTAGATTGAGCGCCGTTTAAGAAATTTACACCTCGCCGGCCGCTTGTGCCGCTTCCTCGTCCGGTTTAAATTTTTAATACATACGGCGGTAATGTACAGCAGCGTAATTAGTGCGCCGTGCGGCAGACGAGCATCTCTTTATCCGCTCACTCGTGGAATAAATAGAGCTAAAACACAAGAAAAGCGGGCAAAGAGTCTCTTTCAAGCAAATAGGCTGGGGGTGGGCTAGATAATTAATTCTGAGATTAATGTACTGTAGCAGTGGTGTGTTATTAAAACGCTATTTTTAAATTACAGCTCAGAAAGCACCCCCTTGGGATTAAGAGTGTTAGCCACTGATCTCTGCTTAAGTTATGGAGGAAAGGGTGGAGGGAGGGGGCAGGGGGTACTTTATAAGCCCAGGTCGCTTCTTACAGCTCGACACCAAGAGTCTTTTTGGTGTTTGCGCTCCTCTGTGGTTTGCCTAAATCGCCTTTAGTCTCTTCATTAATGCAGTTAGAACTTTTGCTTGATAGATAGAAGAGTGCCGCGGCGGGCTCACAGCAAACGTTTGATGCCCGGATATCTGGCCGCGTTAGCTACGAAAAAAAAACACTTGCTTGCTGTGTTGGAGACGGTGCACACGTTCTGTGGCTATGCAAGTTAAAATGGGCCAAACCTACTTAATAATTTAGTGAAGATGATACAGTTTCTTTGTCTTTGGCCTCATCAGTCCAAAATCAGCTTTTTGACATGTTTGTTGCTGGACAAAATCTTTTATTTCCAATGTATATCTACTTTTTTATTTAATTAAAGAGCTAAAAAGTATGCCTAAATAAAAGCTACACCGTGTACATTTTTGGACATATTGTATTTTGTACATAGACTATATTGGCCGTACATATAAGCTACAGGTGTGCACACTGAAACATGAAATATTTACACAGGCGCTTATGTTCATCCACAAATCAAACAAAAGGCCGTCTGTAGCCATTAGTACCGGAAAAGTCATTGAGCGCTATCTTCGTCCTCATCCTCCTCCTGCGCTCTGAAACTGCTGAAGTAGTCTTCTTCGGTGTCGGAGTTGAAAAGACTCAAAATGGCTTCATCCGATATTTTCTCAGCCTTGTTTGTCTTGAGGCAAATTGGCCTCTGAGTTTGTGCCGTCTTCTTCACATTCAGCGATCCAGCCTTTCGAAACCCTTTGGTTATAGTAGATATCCGTTCCGTGCAGCAACTCTATTTCCTTTATCGATAGCCAGGTTCAACCCGAAAGCTGCATCGTATGCATTTTGTTGTGTCTTTGTCATCATGAGGGTGAGTTCATAAAGCTATATGGCTGACTGAATGATTGTGTGAGTGCGTTTCATTTAATGTAACAATTTAATTAGTCCTCCGTTACCCATTCAACAAGTTCAGAATTGTATAAAGCGCAGGGTTAGAAGAATGGGGAAAATGTTGTGTCTTACACTTGGGAGATTTACGGTACATTTTGCTAACTTCTTTAGAAGCGAACTCTAGTGCCCAAACAAAGAATTCAATGTCTTATTTACTGAGTACAACTGCAAAATAAGCCACTATTGGGCTAAAGAAAGTTGTGACTCATGGCACTTTGATAAAGAAGGTATTAAATATTATTGACTAAATTGTCCCTAGTGTGTGAATGTGAGTGTGAATGTTGTCTGTCTATCTGTGTTGGCCCTGCGATGAGGTGGCGACTTGTCCAGGGTGTACCCCGCCTACCACTCGTGTGAGAGCTGAGATAGGCTCCAGCACCCCCCGTGACCCCGTAAGGGACAAGCGGTAGAAAATGGATGGATGGATGGATGAATATAAAAAGAAAGGTGGCATCCGTATGGCTCTTCCTCACCTTCTTCCTCTCCACCTGAAAGGGATGTTGAATGTTAATTATCCATTTCATTCATCATTTACAGTATATGTATTCCGCTTTTTTTTTTTTTTTTGCTTGTAATGCTTTAATGATCCTCCTACATGTGTTTTGAGTTCATATTTTTGGTTGTCCGGAACAGATTAATTACATTTACATTATTTCTTAGGAGAAAATGCACCATATTTTTGGACTATAGATCGCATTGGTATAAAAGTCGCACCCACTACATTTGAGAAGAAACATTTTTTCCATATATTAGCCACACGAGACTATAGGCCACATATGTATATGTTTTAATATGACTTATTTACAGAGAAGGATTTAATAAATGTTTAATTACATACGTTAATTGGCAGTAAAACGGCTGATCAAACTAAACAGAAATCAATGTCATGGACCCACTATCTGTTGAAGCGAGCTCTCGAATCAGACTCAATAACTCCACACTGATGTCTTGGTGAGTTTACTAAGGAATTTGTGAAACTGAAACTATACAAACAGAATGCCATTGTAAGGGAGTAACACTAATACTGACACTCGTAATTTAAATGTGCTAACATATTAGCTAATGCTAATGGCGCTAGCTTCATTACGTTACGATAGCACGTACAAACACTCCTACAGACATTACACATGGGACCGTTTAGTAAGTAAGAATTGTTTTAGTTGTACTGTAAAACTTACAAACGTTGCTTGGAGTGATAAATGAAGAATCCGTAAGAGTGGTTACGCTATGGACTATTAGAAGACAGAATGGCACTTCTTCCCGTTCAAAGCTTTAAACAGCAAGAGACACTTGTAGACATTCACCCAGTAGCACGTGTAGTGAGCGAACTCATCCAAAAAATGGCGCCGTAGCACAAACAATAACATACCAATTAAGTGTATTTGCATGTGTTTAATGAAAACGATTTGCTTTATGGAAATAAGAGAAATCCATAAATTAGCTGCATGGTTTTATAAGCCACAGGATTCAAAGCATAGGAAAAAAGTATTTGCTTAAAGTCTGGAATTTAAGGTATTTGTTTTTCCTACGATTCGATCTTTGTTGGACCTTTTGGAACAAAAACCAGAGTACCCCCACCGATGATACGTCTTCCAGGATCAAAAATGTTAAGGTCAATAAAATACTGATTGTCATTTTCCAGAAATGATTGACATTTTTGGAATCACACCAGCGGTAATTAGAAACAGCAATTGGTGCTGGCATAAGTGCTGTACGACAGTAACAAAATCCTTGGTCGGTGTCAAATTATTGTCATGCAACAAAACACAGTCTTTAAGCCAGTAGTCTGTTTATAATTTTTTTTCACAGATCAGTTGTGAAAGTGTCATTTCCTGAAGAGTCTTCCTCTGCAGTTTGTGTGTACTTGTGTGTTTGTGAAGGCAGTATTCGCACCCCTGTTCTGTTTTTAACGTTGGCGGCGAGCACCTGTACCTGCTGGCAGATCAATCCGCATGTGTCGCAGTTCTGGAGAGACCTTGAGGCCTTTCTCAGCAGCGGCAGAGAGGAGTCCGTCCTGCTAGCCATAATTAGCAGGGGCCCCGTTGATGCTCCGATAATGAGCGGCAGTTCATTAGCGCAGCACTAATTGCTACCTTCATCGTCAACGCCGCCACTACCACCGGTGCTACGCCACTACCACCGGCGCTACGCCACTAGCAGCCTCTAAACCCCCGCACTGCCAAAACATTTTCTCACCTGTAAGATAAAAGCTAAAGGAGTCGTTAACCTGTTGGGAAATTGGATCAGAAACAGATGGAAGATTGTGTTTGCTTTAGTTTAGACTGATTTTAGCGTGTTTGTGTGCTTGTGTGTGCGTGCGTGCGTACATGTGGATGCGTGCTTGCGTGTGTCTCTGCGTGCGTGTGAGAGGAATTTACTGTGCAGATGCACGTAGGCGGGATGGTGTTTTGTCCAAGGACGGGTCATCACACTAATTGCTAGGAACCAAGCACATGTTCGCTGATTCAGCTTACGCTCACCTCACCTGCAGCGTACTGTTTACATTAAGGGCAACATTGTGTTCTCGCAACTGTGTTCCGATTTAAATTTAATGAGACATTGCATGTGAAAACTGCATTTTGTTCTTTCAGGTTGAACTTGTATTATTCTAAGATCAGGTGATGTTTCGTATTTCCCCAATGTAAACATGTCTAATGTAAACACTTGTAAATCTTCACAGACAAACGAAAAAAGATGTACAAAGATGTAACGTTGCCATCTGAGGCCATTGTTTCCCTTGCTTCGTGTTTTGCACATCTGCACTAATTGCCCCTCAATGCTAATTGACATGTCTGGCACTGCTGTATACCAGCCATTTTATTAGGTACACATGTTTAGCCAACTGAATTGATAGTATTCATGCCTTTATGATCTTCTACTGGCCATTGAAAGAGCACATTTTCACACCAACCAGGGTTGTTGACTCTGAAAAGTTTACTGTTCTGAAAAAAAACATTGTCAGCATAATCCAGCCCCGCTTTTTGTATGATTCAGTTTTTGATTAATATTTATGGCAAAAGTTTGCCAAAAATTGCACTCGTGTATAGGGATGATGTTCGAAACCGGTTCTCCCGATTGTTCGATAAGAAAAGAACCGATTCCATGGATTCGAATCCCTTTTTGAGAACCGGTTCCCGTTATCGAAGCCACTATACCGTATTTTCCCGACCATAGGGCGCACCGTATTAAAAGGCGCCGCCGTGTCAGTTACGGGTGCTATTTCTGTATTTAACGCATAAATAAGGCGCAGCTTATTTTTGGGCGCAGGCATGGTTAAACATACGCTATCTTAAAACATATGCTAGCATGCATGGACGCTGTTTTAAAAAGGCAGCAGGAGAAAAGCTTAGATGGGTTGTACTTCATTGAAGTATTTATCAATGTACTCACATTATTTTTTGATCAATCCTCATCCACAAATCCATCAAAGTCCTCATCTTCTGTGTCCGAAATGAACAGCTCGGCAAGTTCTCCATCAAACACGCCAGATTCCCTCTCCTCATTTTCAAAGTCAGTCTCGTTGACCATTAGCATAGCAAGCTAGCACAACAGTAAAAGCCGACTTCTCTTGCCCCGTTGTGCGTATCGATTCGCTACCGTGCTGGTCCCCTTCTTCTCCACGGTGTGCTTCACCGGGATGTTGAAAGTGAGCGGCACCTCGTCCATGTTGGTGATGTGTTTGTCTGCAATTTTTGTATTTACAACGCACATAGCAGCACTATATGCTCACTGGGGGCGTGCCTTTAGCGTCCTCTCTCACCTGAAACCTTCACCCTATAACGGCCGCATGCTGTCCTCACTCACGTCCGCTTTTCCTCCATAGTGTAACGACCTGCTGAGGTTGATGTTGTGTTCTTGAGTGAGTTTTTATTAAATGATTGAAACTTTTATTAGTAAATTGCACAGTACAGTACATATTTCGTACAATTGACCACTAAATGGTAACACCTGAATATGTTTTTTAAACTTTTTTAAGTTTAAAAAACTTAAAAAAGTCCACGTTAATCAATTCATGGTATACCATATGAGTAACATGAGTGATATTCAGAATTCCCATTGTTGTGAACGTAGCACGCCTGTAAGGTGATTGGCGAAGAAGGAGGAAGCGTTGTTGTTGCCGAAATGAGGAGTGAGGATAGACGTGCGTGTGGAAGGAACGAGATAATTTGAGCTGTGTTAGTATAGGTTGCTCAATAAAAGTTTAAAAAGAGCGTCAGACTTGATATGCACTTCTTCTTGACGCTACAATATAAACAGCATAACATCTATGGCTTTTGGAACTCAGTGCACACACAACAACTTATCGGGATTCGATAAGAGATTCGATAAAGAATAGGTTCGATAAGAGGATTCGATAATGGGCTCGAACTCGATAACACGGCACGTCATGTGAAAACGGCCCGGCAATGACACCATTCCGGCCCCTGAGTTCAGTTCAAAACTTAGGTGACAAAGAATAATACAGAAAATCACCAAAAATACTAGAGCGCTCTTGTTGTACAGAAGAACTTAGACCAGTGTAAACACTGGCAGATCGTTACATTTTAACCTACAGCGGACACTTGTGTTTTGCTTAACAGGCCTTTTTATTTTGTGAAATTTGTAACATTGACGAAAGAAATAGACAAACACAATTGCCCACTACAGAGGATTCTGGTTCTCAAAATATGAATAATAGTGACGGGAGAAGTCTACCGACCCTCCAGTCCTTAGGTTTCTGGAAATGTGGCCCGTAGAACAATTTAATTAAATAGTCTTGCTCTTGTATCATTCCAAAATGTTTTTCTTTTTCTTTTAAATAGATCTTTGTCTGGCTTTTCGGAACAGATTACTAACGAAAACCGAGGTATCACTGTACTTTGATCTATGCAACCAAGAAGTAAGGTACTCCTAAAGGCCAAAGGGAGTCCAATCCTTCTGTACAACCAGATATGTGTAACAACTGAGTAATGTTTCCAGTCAGAACTGAATTTTATTTCCACCCAGTCACACATATGCCTGTTTCAGCTTTAATAGATACTTAGCCATCCAAATTGCCTCTTGAACGCTTTGTAGAGAAGCTACGGATGCAATTCTCGGACAGGCAGACCAACTTGTCTATAAGTGCTGTGGTAATATCCGTCAGGGTCGTGTGTTTCGACATAACAAGTGTCCATTCCGGAGGCAATCTCACCTCGAGCGAGCGATCCGTGTTCTCCTCTGCCGCTGCTAAGAGTCTTTATCAGCGAGGCCATGATGAATCCTCAGCAGACCGCCACTCTGCGTGGACTCGGAGTGAGCGTGCATTTTAATGAAATCTCTTCTCGTCTGCTTTGTACGGCACGAGGATGTCTAAACTCTCTGCCTTGTCAAGCGCCATATCAAACACAATAACAACAGCAGTTTTCACCCCCCCCCCCTTTTTTTTTGTCTGCTTTCTTTAATACCTTCCTTGACATTTTCCTTTCTGGGACTGCATCTCCAAAGGCTGCTTCCATCTGCCTTTCATGATGGACTCATATACATTCTTTAAAGGCAACTTACCTGAGCGCCACGTCACAGTTTGTTGCTACAGTCAATCACGGAGACGACGAGAGTCCTTTGTCGATGGGGTTTTTGAACCAGAAGGTGCGAGGCAGGAACCCGGTGATCACAGCATCAAAGCTGCCAGTCAGCCCCGAGGCAGAGCTGCATTATATTGACAAGCAATCTGATGGAAAAGAATGCAAGAACGATCGGGAAAACGTGCTTTGAGTGACACGAAATATTGATGATCCAATATGTGATGTGGCCTCTCTCCTCTGTGACTGCTGTCGTTGGTTCTTTGGATATTCTGGGAACTCTTTAAAATATAACCATTTAAAGTTTTGCATAGAAGGATTTGATTCCATACCTTTCTATATTGTACAAGTAGCTAATGCATAGATGCTAGTATGTAGGGAATATGATTTTCTCCCACAGTTCTAATCAGCAGCAGCAATGTGTTCATCATTCAGGCTTGTTGGATAGGACTTGGACGTGAATGGAATTTGTGATCACACAAGTACTCCACAGGATGTTGAAGTCACGTGAACGATATAGAGAATGTTGATGGCCTGGTGTCAGTTGTCCTCAGAAAGTGCTAAAAAGTTAAGATCAAGGTCTTTACCGACTCATAATCTGTTTTCCTGGTCAGCATCGCCTTTGGGAAGGTCAACATGCCCTCACTCCAGTGCAAAGTCAATAAACGGGCACTCCTGAATGGCATAAAAAACTAATTCTAAACTTTCAAAATGTGAAGAAAAATATGCACCCGTCATCTCGAACTTGAAAACTGTACTACAAGACGTGGAAGTACGTTTTATGAATTTTTTTAATTTTTAATTTACGGTTTTTGTGTGTGCTTTCTTGCAGAATGGATAGTGTTTGAGAATCTAGCAGATTAATTAACATGATCCCTTTGATGGCACCCAGTAATCCTTGAAATCCTCACAGTGAAGCTGACCTTACACAGGGTAAAATGTCTCACCCTTCGGTAGATGTCTAAGAATAACACTTTATTTTTTATAAATATATTTTCTAGAAGCGTACTCAAGAGATGTAGATTGGTGTTAATTGTGTACACAGAGTTTCCTTGCAACCACTGTAAGACAATTACTTCACAGCACATTTGGATCCGGCTCAGTTAAGCCACTGAAGTCATTGTTTCATTGTAAACTAAGCAAAAGTTCCAGTAGACGAGCAGTAATTATTCATAATCCTAACAAATTTTGAGTGCAGCTACCCCATATGGCTCAGTCATTTTTGGCATTATCGACACATCTTGCATATTTTTGCACATTAATTTTTGTTTGCCAAGAGGGACTTCTCCTGCGATGTCTCGCTCAGCGGCATGGCCCAGTCGGGCCAAGCTGAGACACAAAGATTGGTTTTGTTCTGCTTCCGCTATCTTGACGCACTCGCCAACGCTGTTGCTTCCTGTCAGGCGACGACTATGGTAAACAATCCTGTCCGTGCTGCCGATTGAATGTGTTGTTGTCTGGCTTTTATAAACGATATAGCTTGTGATTAGAAGATGTTTGCCTTTGATGGCAACTCAATTTTACCATTAGAAAAATCCCTCCAGTCGACATTTGATTTTGGTCTTGAGTTACACAATTTGGAAACAAAAACCCTGTTATGCATCTCCCCTGCAGTGGAAGCAGATTTTTTTAAGAGTATAAAATAATGCAGTCAGAGGTGTGAATGTAACAATGTTTAATTTGTGCTAGTAGTTTGTATGAGAGTCCCTAACTTGAAATCAGTGATGATGGTGTCACATTGGAAGGTGAAACATATTTTCAAGCAGCAACAACTAATTTATCCTAATTAAAATATTACTTCTGAGGTTAAAGTGTAGCTGTTGTGGTGTTTTGTATTTCCTTTCTCTTTTTAGCTATATCCTGTTCCTCTCGGTGGACATTTTTCATGTTTTGCACGTTTCCCAACCAGTTGTCGTGCTGGTGTCGAAATATGTCGTCGGGTGTCTGTGGCCGGCTGCGTGTTGCGCTCCCGCCGCCTCTCTGAGATTTACATAAATAAGCTCCCAGTCCCAGCATGCCCACGCTGTTGCCCAGGTGCAGGCACATTTGCATATAGAGCTGGGATAGGGCTCCCCTGGGTCCCCTTGGCGACTGCGGCGCGGGCAGGGGGCCGGCTGTGCCGCAAATGAGATCTGAATTGGAACCCGGCCGCCCTCCATTTTATGTGTGCGCGCATAGGCGCGAAGCAAGGCGGGGAATGACCATGGAGAGAAATAAGAGATAACAAGGGAGTGGGAGAAAGATGGAGGCGAGGGCTGGGTTACACGTGGCAGGCCCATGTTTGACTTGTAAATCAGATTATTGACAGCAGAAGGGGATCAATCACTTGTTTACATTATGTAATGAATCCCACGATGCCTTTCAACGGAGCTGACATATGACCGCGCCCGCTATTCGATGTAAAGCAAAGCAATAGCGAGCGCAGTACCTCTTGACTCCGTCTGATGGCCTCCATCATGCTTTTCCATTACCACTGGGTCTCAGTGGCCTTTTGAATCAGCACAATATAGCTTGGCGAGCCCACTCCTGATTAGTCACATGCGGCTCCTCTGACAATACTTTCGCCATCTGAGCACCATCGAGGCATCTCACGCGCTTTCTCGCGCCTTCTGATTGGGCCGCCAGCCAGAGGAGTCTTGTGGGATCATGGAAGAAGACCTGAACACATTCAAGGAAGCACACATTAAAATGTAGAATTACATGTTTTGGGAAGTGCTTTTATCTGGTTAGACAATTTTAGCAGTATTGAAGCCATACAATTACAAAGCAAGGAATTCAATGATTTTTAAAGTAATGTTGTAAACAAGGCCCTTGTGGCCACAAACTATAAAAACACTCCCATCCTCTCCTCACTTAACGTTTTTTTTAGCATGTCCATAGTGAATTTACCGTAAGCATTTAACGGCGACAAATGTCCACAATCAACAAGGGAATGCCTTGAAGGTTTGCTTGGCATGATTTTATTAATTTTATTGCCTCTACGAGAGGTAAAGATATCAACGCACACGCAACGCTTCATAGGGCGGCGGATATTTTGACCTCAATTAGCACGGGATGACTGTCTGAGAAAAACTCAAGGCCAAACCAGAAGGGTTTGTCTCCCATCAAGGATGCTGGGAGGTCAGTGAAAGCGCTCATTAATTGTTTCTCTGTGTTTTTTCATTTGTAAAAGCGTTGCGATACCAACACGACCCTTCTTATCGCCCCGTGACCCCTGTCATCCATCTTTTTTCATCAGATTTTGAATGGCTACAAGTGTGTGACATCACCTTTTGGTCTTTACGCCAATTAAAAAAAAAGCACAAATGAAAGGCAAGGCCGTAAATCAATCATGTTGAATTAGCATATTTAATATGTAACTATTTTGCAAATTATTCATGATAAAGAGACGAGTCATTCCCTTAGAAATTTTGTATGAATGCTGAGAGACTATGTCGTTGAACCAAAACGGCAAAGAAAGTAATGAACTGAGAACTGTTAATTAATCTCTAAGAATCTATTGAAAGGGGAACTGCACTTTTTTGGAATTTTGACTATCGTTCACAACGTGTATGAGAAACAAGAACACATTTATTTTTTATTTTTTTGGCATTCACACATGCTTTTGTTGACGGAAGTAGGAAGTGTGTTGCTATGAGCAAAGAAATCAGTGCACCCAGGAAAGAAGTTCCGGTAATGCGTAAGATGACCAAAATATGTTATGAATGTCTTTTACTACATTATATATATATATATATATATATATATATGTATGTATGTATGTGTGTATGTATGTATGTATGTATGTGTGTGTGTGTGTGTGTGTGTGTGTGTGTGTGTGTGTGTGTATTTGTGTATGTATGTACAGTATATATATATATATATGTATGTATGTATGTATGTGTGTATATCAGTGGCGTGCAGTCACTAGAGGCAGGGGAGGCGGGGCCTCACCTGCCATCATGGAAAGAAAAAACATGTAAAAAGAAAAAAAAAATAATTAAATTGTTATATGATTATACTAAAGTTATTTTCCATTTAACTTCACCAGTTTTAGATTATTTTTTATTTTATTTTCACATTTGCCGTTCAAATACTGAAAAGAGATGGTGAATCAGTGATCGGTGACGGTGATCAGCAGCCAGTTGAGGCACGTCACTGATTTGTGCCTCAACATGGATTGTGCACAATCACTCGGCTAACTGCTGAGCTGCTGTGCAGTGAGACTGTATTGCTGTATGAATTATATCAGCTAACTAAACTATGGCATAGTTTAGTTAGCTGAGGTATATAATGTACAGTGTATTTTGTCAAAAACTGTATGTGTGTAACGTACTTCTTGTGCTGAGCATTCATAAATCTGCTGCAAAAGACGTACTGGTTGAGGCTCGCAGTAATCCGGCCTCCTGGTGGTAGAGGGCGGTAGTGATCCCAGAGATCATTCCTCGGCCGCAGAAGAAAAAAAAAAAAAGAAAAAAAGTTTGCAAGTCAATTAGTGCAGCGATTGTTTATTTCCTCTCGCCTGGACTTTTATTAAAAACATGGAGGATTACATATGTAAAATAAAACAGTTTTCTAAACTGGACTTTCAATCGAAGCAGGAGTTAATAATTAAAGGTAGACCAACGCCGGAGCTAAAAGGTTTGCTTTTGACTTCGGGACAGAAGACCCGTTCTTTTCAAACGGCGTGGTACACACTCAAAGGCTGGCTGTGTGGATGTCCAGCAAGAAAGGTAAGACCATAATAATGTTTTTTTTTATTACATGTGCTTTTTTGTGTGCTACAGTTGTGTAAAGAATGCTGGTATGAGCTTTTAAACATAACCCGTTAACTGCTGCCAATCACATGGTGAATAAGATACTATTTAGGGTTCATATGTTTGTAAATCTGACTGTGATGATGCAGTGCCTCACCAGACATTAACCTCACTGCACGCCACTGGTGTATATATATATATATGTATATATATATATATATATATATATATATATATATATATATATATATATATATATATATATATATATATATATATATATATATTAGGGCTGTGAATCTTTGGGTGTCCCACGATTCGATTCAAAATCGATTCTTGTGGTCACGATTCGATTCAAAATCGATTTTTTTTCAATTCAACATGATTCTCGATTCAAAAACGATTTTTTTTTTTTTTTAATGAAAACAATACACAACAATACTATAATAATGCAATACAATTTCAAAACCAAACCCGACCCAGCAACATTCAGAATAGCAATAAACAGAGCAATTGAGAGCAATTGAGGACACACAAACATGACACGGAACAATCTAAAAGTAGTGAGACAAAAATGAATATTATCAACAACAGTATCAATATTAGTAACAATTTCAACATAGCAGTGATTAAAAATCCCTCATTGATATTATCATTACAAACATTAATACAAATAAAAAAATAAATAAAATGAAAAATTGTGTCACCGTGGCTTACACTTGCATCACATCTCATAAACTTGACAACACATTGTGTCCAATATTTTCCACAATGATATAATAAGTCATATTTTAGGTTCATTTAATAGTTAAAACTAATTTAAATAATGGATCCCATATTCCAATATATGACTCATCATTATCTAAACTAAATGCAGTTTTTTCTACTGATATCATCTCCATAGCTTGTGTGTACCAGTCAGTATGAGTTGGACTATCAACATCTATCCATTTTTTTTAATATTACCCTTTTTGTTATTATGCATATTGAAATAAATGCATTTTTACTCTTTGATGACATGTTACTAAATTGATGGAGATCCCCAAGAATACAAGTTTGCAGTGTCATTGGGATATTTATATTAAGGACTGTGATTGCTTCTTTTGTTGTTTTCAATCATAACTCTTTTATTCTCTGACATTCCCACAATAAATGAACAAGAGTTGCCTCGGCTGCCTGACACTTCATACATAACTTGCTATCTACTACACCAATTTTAAACAGCTGAGAAGATGTAAAATACAATCTATTCAATATCTTAAATTGAGTCAGCTTATCTTTAATGCTTCTAAAGGGCTTATTGGCATTTTTCCAAATATCATTCCATGATATGTCTCTTTCATCTAAAATGTTTAAGTCCATCATCTATTTCCGAACACATGCATTATTTGCATTTCTAGTGTGGTGTTCATTTATTATTCCATAAAATAGTTTAATTAATCTCTTAAATGTATCTTGATTAAAAAGTGCATCTTCCAGTTCATGGCTATTTAAAGACATACTTTCAGAGGATATGCATTTATTTACAGCGTGTTTTAAAGAGATACAATTTAAAAAATGATTTCTGGGTACATTATATTGATCAACTAAATCATTGAACGGTTTAAAATAGTTTTTATTAATAATATGATGAGGTTTAATAATACCTCTGTTTTTCCATGTTGTCCATTTAACCATTTTTATTAATTATGATATTAGGATTGTACCAAAGCGGTTGATTTACAGATGTCATTGACTTGATTCCTAGTATTTTCTGACACAGTTTTAGAATGTTAAAGGTGGCTTCTATTGGGCTCTGCCTCAATTCATTAGGTATTTTTTAAATACAATATTAGCTCCCCACATCAATGTCCAAATTCATTAACATATTTTTTTTTCTATGTTGATCCAGTCCTTATCTGCAGAAGAACGAAATAAGTGGCTTAGAAGATATAATAATGTAAGAAGTTTGGTCATTGTAGTCCTCCTTTATCTTGTGTACAAGACAACCTTAAGTATGAACATCTGGCCTTCTTTCCACACCATATAACATGTGATATCATTGTATGTCTTTTCTTAAACCAACTTTTGTTAATTAGGACAGGCATCATTTTCAGTATATAATTAACTGCTGGCAGTATACTCATTTTTACTATGTTCACCCGACCCCAAAGTGATATTTGGAGACGTGACCAGCGTTCCATTTTGGATTCTATCTTATTTTTTAAATGTTTAAGATTTAGATCTCTGCTTGTATAAAGGTTAGGTGTAACGTGTAGTCCTAGATATATGATTTCTGCCTCTTTCCATTTAATTTTGGAGTTCTGAACTTGTGATTTCTTGCAGTGTTTATTAAGTGGTAATATTTCACATTTGTCCCAATTGACTTTATACCCTGATAAACAGCCATATTCAGTGATGACATTATTAATATAGTAAAGAGAGGAGTTAACATGTGACAGGTAGAGAATTATGTCATCACAATACATCGATAGCTTATTATACTGAGAGCCAATTTTTATACCATGAATATTATTTTCACTTCTTATTTTTGCAGCTAAGGGTTCAATAACCAAATTAAATAATAATCCAGATGCAGGACATCCCTGTTTTACTCCTCTTTTTAACGAAAAAGGTTCTGAAATATAATTATTGGTTTTGACTGATGCCATGGGCCTTGTATAAAGCATCTTAAAGGCCTACTGAAACCCACTACTACCGACCACGCAGTCTGATAGTTTATATATCAACGATGAAATCTTGACATTGCAACACATGCCAATACGGCCGGGTTAACTTACAAAGTGCAATTTTAAATTTCCCGCCACACTGCCGCTTGAAAACGTCTCGGTATGATGACGTAGCCAGTTTAACAGAGGTATGGCTTCCCCATTGAAGCCAATACGAAATAGCTCTGTTTTCATCTCATTATTCCACAGTGTTCTGGACATCTGTGTTGGTGAATCTGTTGCAATTTGTTCATTGCATTATGGAGAAAGAAGCTGAGCAAGCAAAGAAGAAAGTTGTCGGTGCGAAGGGGATATTTTGCGAGGGAAGTCAACAACACAACACAGCCGGTGTTTCATTGTTTACATTCCCGAAAGATGCAGTCAAGATCGAAGAACTCGGACAACAGAGACTCTAACCAGGAGGACTTTGATTTGGATACACAGACGCGATACCGTGAGTACATAGCTGCGCTTGCAAACATTTGATCGCTTGCTATAACTAGCTCGAGCTAGTAGCTAGGAGCTAGGAGCTAGCATAACAAACACCTAGGTGTTTGTTATGTGGGATTAATTTGTGGCATATTAAATATAAGCCTGGTTGTGTTGTGGCTAATAGAGTATATATATGTCTTGTGTTTATTTACTGCTGTAGTCATTCCCAGCTAAATATCAGGTCCCACCCGCGCGCTTCCAAACATTTGATCGCTTGCCCGTACGTGCGTGTCACGTACGTAACTTTGGTTAAATATATAAGCTTTATGAACCTTGGGTTAGGTGAACGGTCCTTTGGGCTGAGTGAGTGTGTGTGTTGTGCAGGTGTTTGAATTGTATTGGCGGGTTATATATACGGGATCCCGTCTATATAACCCGCTCCAGCTATAACTAGCTCGAGCTAGTAGCTAGGAGCTAGGAGCTAGCATAACAAACACCTAGGTGTTTTTATGTGGGATTAATTTGTGGCATATTAAATATAAGCCTGGTTGTGTTGTGGCTAATAGAGTATATATATGTCTTGTGTTTATTTACTGTTGTAGTCTTTCCCAGCTGAATATCAGGTCACCCCCGGCTCTCACAGCATCTTCCCTATCTGAATCACTTCCACTCCCCACTAGTCCTTCACTTGCATTTTCCTCATCCACAAATCTTTCATCCTCGCTCAAATTAATGGGGAAATCGTCGCTTTCTCGGTCCGAATCTCTCTCACTTCTGGCGGCCATCATTGTAAACAATAGGGAACTTTGCGGATATGTTCATTTGACTACGTCACGTTACTTCCGGTAGGGGCAAGCCTTTTTTTAATCAGATACCAGAAGTTGCGATATTTATCGTTGTTGTTTTATACTAAATCCTTTCAGCAAAAATATGGCAATAGTGCGAAATGATCAAGTATGACACATAGAATAGATCTGCTATCCCCGTTTAAATTAAAAAAAAATCATTTCAGTAGGCCTTTAATCCATTGTATACAATTATCTCCAAATCCAAGTTTACGTAATGTGCAAAACGTAAATGACCAGTTTATGCGGTCGAATGCCTTCTCCGCATCAACAGTACATACTGCTGTGGGATAAGGGAGACTTCTAGCATAGTAAATAACAACATTAAACAATTTCCTTGTATTGTCTGAAGATTGTCGACCTTCCATGAAGCCAGTTTGGTCAGTATGAATTAATTTTCCTATTACATTTGATAATCGTGTGGCTAAGATTTTTGCCAAGATTCAAAAGGATTCTCTAATACAGGGGTCACCAACGCGGTGCCCGCGGGCACCAGGTAGCCCGTAAGGACCAGATGAGTAGCCCGCTGGCCTGTTCTAAAAATAGCTCAAATAGCAGCACTTACCAGTGAGCTGCCTCTATTTTTTAAATGTTATTTATTTACTAGCAAGCTGGTCTCGCTTTGCCCGACATTTTTAATTCTAAGAGAGACAAAACTCAAATAGAATTTGAAAATCCAAGAAAATATTTTAAAGACTTGGTCTTCACTTGTTTAAATAAATTCATTATTTTTTTTACTTTGCCTCTTATAACTTTCAGAAAGACAATTTTAGAGAAAAAATACAACCTTAAAAAGGATTTTAGGATTTTTAAACACATATACCTTTTTACCTGTTAAATTCATTCCTCTACTTTCCAGACAATTTAAATCGATGTTCAAGTAAATGTATTTTTTTTATTGTAAAGAATAATAAATACATTTTAATTTAATTCTTCATTTTAGCTTCTGTTTTTTCGACGAAGAATATTTGTGAAATATTTCTTCAAACTTATTATGATTAAAATTCAAAAAAATTATTCTGGCAAATCTAGAAAATCTGTAGAATCAAATTTAAATCTTATTTCAAAGTCTTTTGATATTCTTTTAACATTTTTGTTCTGGAAAATCTAGAAGAAATAATGATGTGTCTTTGTTAGAAATATAGCTTGGTCCAAATTGTTATATATTCTAACAAAGTGTAGATTGGATTTTAACCTAGTTAAAACATGTCATCAAAATTCTAAAATTAATCTTAGTCAGGAAAAATTACTAATGATGTTCCGAATTATTTTTTTTATTTTTTCAAAAAGATTCGAATTAGCTAGTTTTTCTCTTCTTTTTTTCGGTTGAATTTAGAATTTTAAAGAGTCGAAATTGAAGATAAACTATGTTTCAAAATTTTATAGTCATTTTTTTCGTGTTTTCTCCTATTTTAGACCGTTCAATTAAGTGTAAATATCATGAATTATTAATAATAACATAGAGTTAAAGGTAAATTGAGCAAACTGGCTATTTCTGGCAATTTATTTAAGTGTGTATCAAACTGATAGCCCTTCGCATTAATCAGTACCCAAGAAGTAGCTCTTGGTTTCAAAAAGGTTGGTGACTCCTGCTCTAATACATAGGATTTCAGCAGGATCTACCCCAGTCTGCTGACATGCAAGCAGAGTAGTAGATTTTTGTAAAAAGCTTTTATAATTGTAAAGGACAATGTTTTATCAACTGATTGCAATAATGTAATTTTGTTTTAACTACTAAATGAACCAAAAATATAACTTATTTTATCTTTGTGAAAATATTGGACACAGTGTGTTGTCAAGCTTATGAGATGCGATGTAACTAATATTGATACTGTTGTTGATAATATTCATTTTTTTTTACTACTTTTGCTTTGTTCTGTGTCGTGTTTGTGTCTCCTCTCAATTGCTCTGTTTATTGCAGTTCTGATTGTTGCTGGGTCGGGTTTGGTTTTGGAATTGGATTGCATTGTTATGGTATTGCTGTGTATTGTTTTGTTGGATTGATTAATTTAAAAAAAAAAAAATATATATATATATATATATATATATATATATATATATATATATATATATATATATATATATATATATATATATATATATATATATATATATATATATATATATATATTTTTTTATAAATAATAATTTAAAAAAAAATCGATTTAAAAAAAATGAGAATCGATTCTGAATCGCACAACGTGAGAATCGGCAACTATTTTTATAATCGATTTTAATCGATTTAATCGATTTTTTCCCACACCCCTAATATATATATATATAGATATATATATATATATTAGGGCTGCAACAACTAATCGATTAAATCGATTAAAATCGATTATAAAAATAGTTGACGATTAATTTAGTCATCGATTCGTTGGATCTATGCTATGCGCCTGCACTGAGGCTGGGTTTTTATTTTTTTTTTATTTTTTTTTTTTAACCTTTATTTATAAACTGCAACATTTACAAACAGCTGAGAAACAATAATCAAAATAATAGGGGTGTAATGGTACGTGTATTTGTATCGAACCGTTTAGGTTCGGTGCGGAGGTGTACCGAACGAGTTTCCACACGGACATATCAAGTAGCGTACTGCACAATGTGTAAAGAACACTCAAAATGCCGGAAATTTGAGGCATTTAAAGGCCTACTGAAACCCACTACTACCGACCACGCAGTCTGATAGTTTATACATCAATGATGAAATCTTAACATTGCAACACATGCCAATACGGCCGGGTTAACTTATAAAGTGCAATTTTAAATTTCCCGCTAAACTTCCGGTTGAAAACGTCTATATATGATGACGTATGCGCGTGACGTCAATCGTTGAAACGGAAGTATTGGTACCCCATTGAATCCAATACAAAAAAGCTCTGTTTTCATCTCAAAATTCCACAGTATTCTGGACATCTGTGTTGGTGAATCTTTTGCAATTTGTTTAATGAACAATGAAGACTGCAAAGAAGAAAGTTGTAGGTGGGATCGGTGTATTAGCGGCTGGCTGGAGCAACACAACCAGGAGGACTTTGACTTGAATAGCAGACGCGCTAGCCGACGCTAGCCGCCGACCGCACGGATGATCGGGTGAAATCCTTTGTCCTTCCGTTGATCGCTGGAACGCAGGTGAGCACGGGTGTTGATGAGCAGATGAGGGCTGGCTGGCGTAGGTGGAGCGCTAATGTTTTTATCATAGCTCTGTGAGGTCCCGTTGCTAAGTTAGCTTCAATGGCGTCGTTAGGAACAGCATTGTTAAGCTTCGCCAAGCTGGAAATTATTAACCGTGTATTTACATGTCCATAGTTTAATAGTATTGTTGATCTTCTGTCTATCCTTCCAGTCAGGGATTTATTTATTTTGTTTCTGTCTGCATTTGAGCCCGATGCTATCACGTTAGCTCAGTAGCTAAAGAGCCTCGCCGATGTATTGTCGTGGAGATAAAAGTCACTGTGAATGTCCATTTCGCGTTCTCGACTCTCATTTTCAAGAGGATATAGTATCCAAGGTGGTTTAAAATACAAATCCGTGATCCACAATAGAAAAAGGAGAAAGTGTGGAATCCAATGAGACCTTGTACCTAAGTTACGGTCAGAGCGAAAAAAGATATGTCCTGCACTGCACTGTAGTCCTTCACTCTCACTTTCCTCATCCACAAATCTTTCATCCTCGCTCAAATTAATGGGGCAATCGTCGCTTTCTCGGTCCGAATCTCTCTCGCTGCATTGTAAACAATGGGAAAATGTGAGGAGTCCTTCCTCCGGTGACGTCCCGCTACTTCCGGTACAGGCAAGGCTTTTTTTTTATCAGCGACCAAAAGTTGCGACCTTTATCGTCGTTGTTCTCTACTAAATCCTTTCAGCAAAAATATGGCAATATCGCGAAATGATCAAGTATGACACATAGAATGGATCTGCTATCCCGTTTAAATAAAAAAAATTCATTTCAGTAGGCCTTTAAGAAACTCCGCCCTGACAGCTCCGCAAAAGAGGACATGTCCGGTGAAAAGAGGACGTATGGTCAGTCTATCCTAGCCCGTTAGCTGCTAGCATGCTAGCAAAAGAGGACAAGAAAAAAAAAAATAAATAAATAAAAAATAAATAAATAAATACAATAAATATATATATATATATATATATATATATATATATATATATATATATATATATATATATATATATATATATATATATATATATATATATATATACAGTGGGGCAAAAAAGTATTTAGTCACCACCAATTGTGCAAGTTCTCCCACTTAAAATGATGACAGAGGTCTGTAATTTTCATCATAGGTACACTTCAACTGTGAGAGACAGAATGTGGAAAAAAATCCAGGAATTCACATTGTAGGATTTTTAAATAATTTGTTTGTAAATTACGGTGGAAAATAAGTATTTGGTCAATAACAAAAATTTGACTTAATACTTTGTAATATAACCTTTGTTGTCAATAACAGAGGTGAAACGATTACTATAGGTCTTTACCAGGTTTGCACACACAGTAGCTGGTATTTTGGCCCATTCCTCAATGCAGATCTTCTCGAGAGCAGTGATGTTTTGGGGCTGTCGCCGAGCAACACGGACTTTCAACTCCCTCCACAGATTTTCTATGGGGTTGAGGTCTTGAGACTGGCTAGGCCACTCCAGGACTTTCAAATGCTTCTTACGGAGCCACTCCTTCGTTGCCCGGGCGGTGTGTTTGGGATCATTGTCATGCTGGAAGACCCAGCCACGTTTCATCTTCAAAGCTCTCACTGATGGAAGGAGGTTTTGGCTCAAAATCTCACAATACATGGCCCCATTCATTCTTTCCTTAACACGGATCAGTCGTCCTGTCCCCTTAGCAGAAAAACAGCCCCAAAGCATGATGTTCCACCCCCATGCTTCACAGTAGGTATGGTGTTTTTGGGATGCAACTCAGTATTCTTCTTCCTCCAAACACGACGAGTTGAGTTTATACCAAAAAGTTCTATTTTGATTTCATCTGACCACATGACATTCTCCCAATCCTCTGCTGTATCATCCATGTGCTCTCTGGCAAACTTCAGACGGGCCTGGACATGCACTGGCTTAAGCAGGGGGACACGTCTGGCACTGCAGGATTTGATTCCCTGTCGGCATAGTGTGTTACTGGTGGTAACCTTTGTTACTTTGGTCCCAGCTCTCTGCAGGTCATTCACCAGGTCCCCCCGTGTGGTTCTGGGATTTTTGCTCACCGTTCTCATGATCATTTTGACCCCACGGGATGAGATCTTACGTGGAGCCCCAGATCGAGGGAGATCATCAGTGGTTTTGTATGTCTTCCATTTTCTGATAATTGCTCCCACAGTTGATTTTTTCACACCAAGCTGCTTGCCTATTGTAGATTCACTCTTCACAGTCTGGTGCAGGTCTACAATTCTTTTCCTGGTGTCCTTCGACAGCTCTTTGGTCTTGGCCATAGTGGAGTTTGGAGTCTGACTGTTTGAGGCTGTGGACAGGTGTCTTTTATACAGATAACGAGTTCAAACAGGTGCCATTAATACAGGTAACGAGTGGAGGACAGAAGAGCTTCTTAAAGAAGAAGTTACAGGTCTGTGAGAGCCAGAGATCTTCCTTGTTTGAAGTGACCAAATACTTATTTTCCACCATAATTTACAAATAAATTCTTTAAAATTCCTACAATGTGAATTCCTGGATTTTTCACATTCTGTCTCTCACAGTTGAAGTGTACCTATGATGAAAATTACAGACCTCTGTCATCATTTTAAGTGGGAGAACTTGCACAATCGGGGGCTGACTAAATATTTTTTTGCCCCAGTTATATATATATATATGTATATGTATATATATATATTTGTATTATTGATTTTTATTAAATCAACATAAAACACACATATATATATATATATATATATATATATATATATATATATATATATTTTTTATTATTTATTTTTATTAAATCAACATAAAAAACACAAGATACACTTACAATTGGTGCAACAACCCAAAAACCCTCCCTCCCCCATTTACACTCATTCGCACAAAAGGGCTGAGATAGGCTCCAGCGACCCCCCGCAACTCCAAAAGGGACAGGCAGTAGAAAATGGATGGATGGATGGGTTGTTTCTTTCTGTTATTAATATTTCTGGTTCCTACATTATACATCAATATAGATCAATACAGTCTGCAGGGATAAAGTCCGTAAGCACGCATGATTGTATTTTTTAATGACCAAAAAAAAATAAAAAAATAACAATAAAAATAGAAATTTAAAGCGTTGACCGGTCCGCAGTTACAAAAAGGTTGGGGACCACTGATATAACGTACACTTATTCAGCCTGTTGTTCACTATTCTTTATTTATTTTAAATTGTCTTTCAAATGTCTATTCTTGGTGTTGGGTTTTATCAAATACATTTCCCCAAAAAATGCGACTTATACTCCAGTGCGACTTATATATGTTTTTTTCCTTCTTTATTATGCATTTTCGGCCGGTGCGACTTATACTCCGGAGCGACGTATACTCCGAAAAATACGGTAGGTATAATTTTTCATCATTAATAAGTGTACCCAGAGACAGCTGTAATCTGTAATATTGCTACCTGAATAAATGCTTCTGATATTCTGTACATTACATTTTGTACAAGTTAATGGTATTCATATTGCTGCATGAAAATGTTTGAACCTTCTCTATTAATTCATAAGATGTAATATTGAGCCTACTAATCTTTCTGTAATTGAGGACTCGACCAGAAGATTTTATAAAAGAACTTACACAATATTTCAGCCAGCCAGAAAAATCCTACCCCACCCATCCTCATGTTCCTAAACTGATGTACGAGCATTTCTTTAGGTGTAAATATCACAGAATAACATTACAAAACATCTCTGACAAAGCATGAATAACACGTTTTTATTTTGGTAATGTCAGGGTTTCCCTAAACTGACAAAATAGCTGTGGCGGTGGGGGCGGGGTTATGGGGCGTGGTCGAAATGATGTCATTGCATGATTTGCTATGTTGCATATTAGGGTTATCCCGATACCAATATTTTGGTACCGGTACCAAAATGTTTTTTGATACTTTTCTAAATAAAGGGTACCACAAAACATAGCATTAATGGCTTTATTTTAACAACAATTCTTACGGTACATTAAACATATGTTTCTTATTGCAATCCAAGAACAATTTTGGCCTTAAATAAAATAGTGAACACACGAGACAACTTTTCTTTTATTAGTAAATAAGCAAACGACGGCTCCTAATTTAGCTGCTGACGTATTCAGTAACATATTGTGTCATTTTCCATTCTATTATTATTCTCCTACTGCGTGTAGTGAAGCATGTTTAGCTATTCCTCATCCTGCAGGGATGATACTTGTAAGAAACGTACTTTATTTGTCGCCATGGAGGCGAGGATTAGTGATTTAGAAGTAGCTAGAACATTGCGGATGGATGTTAACCGCTAGCTAGCTAGCCATGTTTTAAAGCACGTCTTGCAGAGCGGCGTTTTAGTGTTATAGTTTCACCTTTATCTGTAGTTTTTAAGCCAAAATGCGTCCATTCTCCCTTTTCTGTCTACACACTGTCTGCTTGTAAGTACTCCGTGATTGTACGTTGCCGTACATGTTCCTCTGCTCGTAAAACCAGCAATGTCACGGCGTGACTATGGCGCGGCGTCATGCCCGTTAAAAAAACCAAAACACAACTGTTATTAAGTATAGTATTAACATATATACTTTTTCTTACATAATATTGTTTTGTTCTATTTTAACATTTTGTTCTATTTTTAAGTTGTAACTGCTTATTGTACTTTGATTATTATTATTTATTTTAAGATTTCTCCAATCCTGTTCGTCACTCTTTATTTAATAAAAAGGACTAGCAACAAATTTAGCATCTATTTTTGGTGTTATTGGAGACTCTACTCGTTTTTAGAGACCGTTTAGATTCTGTCACGCCATGACCTAGACGAAAAGCGAGCCTGACGTCATACTTGCTTCGCGTTACTGGAAGCCTTTCTCTCATTAAAAGCTGCCAGTGTCATCTTAAATTGTGAAGATCGCTGTTCGCAGGTATATCTCAAATATTTTAAAGTACATCCACAGCGCGGACACGTTGCCTCCCCTCCAGACAACCCCGTGCGTATAGCTTACGTCATCACAATATCGGTTTCTGGAGCACTGTTACGGTGACTAAAGTACGTCTTTTTCCGGCAAAATGTTCGGTGCATCATTAGTCAATAGTGCTCAAATAACAAACAATATATAGGCATTCATACTGTAACTACCTGCTGGTGTTAATGTGTCTGTTAGTGTGTTATGATGGCCATTTTTCCCATAGTTTGTGAACACACTGTGTCGTCTGAGAATGAAGTGTTGAGCGTCTAGGAGTGAAGCATGGAGGAAATACTTGTTGGAATTGGGCCCGTTATAATAAAATCTGCAATAAAAGCTAAATAGAAGGTCAGACTTTGTTTTCTCCTGGACGCTACAACACATTATATAACTTTAATTTTTTTTAGGTGTGGTGGCTAATATGAGGCCTTACATTGAGAAATCCTAAATGTAGTTAAACCTGATATATAGCGTAGCGCTTTTATTTGTAAGTCGGAAAAGTTTGTGATTGGTGTGAGAAAGTGTCTTGAACATGTTTTAATGTTGGATCGACATTTTCTTCCGACATCCTGCCGACCATCTTTAATTTCTGTTGAGCTTTTATGTCATCTTACTTACTAAATCAGTCACAATAACAATCTAAATTTTATGTTATCACTGCACCTTAACCTTAATCTGAACACGAAAGTGAAGCACCACCCACCTCTAGAACGACAAGCGCAGCAGGTGTTTGCTGCAGGGACGTCACCTCTTCTCACGACGAAAATAGTCCTTCTTGTCGGGAGAACAACTTGCTTTGAACCTGATATTTCCATAAGGTAAACTTTCCTTTGTCCATTTATGCTCGCTTGTGGCTCATCAAGTGAACTGCAGCCAAGTTCCACCTGCTACAGCTTGGCCCGAGTGCGTTAATCGGCCGTTAAAAAAATTAGTGCCGTTATTGCAATTTATAGTTAACGCGTTATCACATTAACTTTGACAATCCTAATATTTACATACAATGTAAGCGTTCAGCACTTTTTGTGTTTTTACGCATTGACATCAGAAAGGACGCGCATTTTCGGAAGTCCGCGCGTCCCTGGGACGCAGATTAATTTTTTTTTTTTTTACCGACCCTGCCTCCTTGGTTTTTTTTAATCGATTAACGCTTTCTGCCGGCTTTTTGTTTTGTTTATATTTGCCGGTGTTGTGCCAAAATGTGATTGCCTGCCAAAAATGTATTTCCTTCGCGGGAGCGCGCACCGCTCACTAAACCTGCATTGCTTGGCTTCGTCTGTCCACAGCGGATTACAAGGTGTAAGACAAACACTTTATCTTAGTGGTTATTGTAACGCTACGTGTTTGACATTATTTAAGCCTCAGGAAAATGACAGTTTGCCTTTTCTGTGGTATTAATGTTATTTAAAGTACAGTTGTAGTCCGATGTTGATGTGATAAAACCTCTTTCTTGTTTGGAAGATACATACAATTGTAACTGTTATTTCTTCGTGCACATAATAAATATTTATAAAGTGCATGTGCTCATTTATGTAAAATGTGTAATTAAATGTAATATTGCTTGACAAAAAGTGATTCAACGTATTATTTTGATATTGACACGTCTCATCTCTGCATATTTTACTAGAATACCTTTATGAGCATTACATATATCAAAATCAAATACCAACTGTACTGTTTACTTGTTAAAATACCCTTTACAAAGCGAAAATCTACCCAAACGACCACTTTGCTGCTGCCAAAAATGTATTTCAAGTAATATTTTGATGTTGACACATCTCATCTCTGCATATTATACTAGAATACCCTTTAACGTTTATGACAACCTTTCTCCAAAACACAATATAGAATGTGACATATAACAGGATAATGCATTCATTTATCATTTGTTTTCAAAACAGTTACGAAAAAGTAGGACCCCAAAAATTTACTGCGGGACCCCATTTTGAAAATTCCTAGCGAACACTGGCATATAAGAAATACCATTTTTATTCAACAGTATAGCATTGGCAAGATTTCTTGTCTCACAACATCCCCATGTTGCGTCTTGAGCAGAGTAAGTGCAGCCTCTCTCCAATGAGCGCCGTAAAAAAATAAATAAATGAAAAGTGGTGGCAATGTAGATGCATTGCACGACTGCTTCTAAAATGCCCATGAAAAACTTGTACATATCTCCTGCATATTTGAAAACAGCAAAATGAATCACTCGCCATACAGCAATAGATGATGTCTATTACCTGACACCTTCTATGTTTGCTACTTCTCTTTGTTTATAATGTCTATTTTCTGCTGGATTTACTCTCTATTTTATGCTGCAGCTGTTACATATACTGTAATATTGTACATGGTAATTGTTATATATTGTATATATGATATAAACATATCCTCTCTGAGCTGCCACCTTACCGTGGTAGAGGAGTTTGCGTGTCCCAATGATCCTAGGAGCTATGTTGTCCGGAGGCTTTATGCCCCCTGGTAGGGTCTCCCAAGACAAACTGGTCCTAGGTGAGGGATCAGACAAAGAGCAGCTCAAAGACATCCATGAAGAATAAAAACAAAGGACCAAGATTTCCCTCGCCCAGACTCGGGTCACCGGGGCCCCCCTCTGGAGCCAGGCCCGGAGGTGGGGCACGATGGCGAGCGCCTGGTGGC
This sequence comes from Entelurus aequoreus, assembly GCF_033978785.1. Lineage (NCBI taxonomy): Eukaryota > Metazoa > Chordata > Actinopteri > Syngnathiformes > Syngnathidae > Entelurus > Entelurus aequoreus. The sequence goes on from NC_084734.1 coordinate 40,353,371, forward strand.
CGGGCCTGCCCCAAAGGGGCCCGGCCAGGTACAGCCCGAAGCGGCAACGTGGGACCCCCATCCAATGGGCTCACCACCCATAGCAGTGGGCCATAGAAGTCGGGTGCAATGTGAGCTGGGCGTCAGCCGAAGGCAGGGCATTTGGCGGTCCGATCCTCGGCTACAGAAGCTAGCCCTTGGGACGTGGAACGTCACCTCGCAGGGGGGGAAGGAGCCTGAGCTAGTGCGCAAGGCGGAGAAGTTCCGGCTAGATATAGTCAGACTCACTTCGACGCACAGCAAGGGCTCTGGAACCAGTTCTCTCGAGAGGGGCTGGACTCTCTTCCACTCCGGCGTTGCCAGCAGTGAGAGGCGACGGGCTAGGGTGTCAATTCTTGTTGCCCCCCGGCTCAGAGCCTGCACGTTGGAGTTCAACCCAGTGGACGAGAGAGTAGCTTCCCTCCGCCTTCGGGTGGGGGGGACGGGCCCTGACTGTGGTTTGCGCTTACGCGCCAAACGGCAGCTCAGAGTACCCACCCTTTTTTGGATTCACTCGAGGGAGTACTTGAGAGTGCTTCCCCGGGTGATTCCCTCGTTCTACTGGGGGACTTCAACGCTCATGTTGGCAACGACAGTGAAACCTGGAGAGGCGTGATTAGGAAGAATGGCCGCCCGGATCTGAACCCGAGTCGTGTTTTGTTATTGGACTTTTGTCCATAACGAACACCATGTTCAAACATAAGGGTGTCCATATGTGCACTTGGCACCAGGACACCCTAGGCCGCAGTTCCATGATCGACTTTGTAGTTGTGTCATCGGATTTGCGGCCTCATGTTTTGGACACTTGGGTGAAGAGAGGGGCGGAGCTTTCTACCGATCACCACCTGGTGGTGAGTTGGCTGCGATGGTGGGGGAGGATGCTGGACAGACCTGGCAGGCCCAAACGCATTGTGAGGGTTTGCTGGGAACGTCTGGCAGTCTCCTGTTAGAGAGAGTTTCAATTCCCACCTCCGGAAGAACTTTGAACATGTCACGAGGGAGGTGCTGGACATTGAGTCCGAGTGGACCATGTTCCGCACCTGTATTGTCGAGGCGGCTGATTGGAGCTGTGGCCGCAAGGTAATTGGTGCCTGTCGTGGCGGTAATCCTAGAACCCGTTGGTGGACACCGGCGGTGAGGGATGCCGTCAAGCTGAAGAAGGAGTCCTATCGGGTTCTTTTGACCTCGACTGCGGATGTTGTGGGTCGGTGGAAGGAATACTTCGAAGACCTCCTCAATCCCACCAACACGTTTTCCTATGAGGAAGCAGTGCCTGGGGAATTTGTGGTGGTCTCTCCTATTTCTGGGGCTGAGGTTGCTGAGGTAGTTATAAAGCTCCTCGGTGGCAAGGCCCCAGGGGTAGATGAGACCCGCCCGGAGTTCCTTAAGGCTCTGGATGCTGTGGGGCTGTCTTGGTTGACAAGACTCTGCAGCATCGCGTGGACATCGGGGGCGGTACCTCTGGATTGGCAGACCGGGGTGGTGGTTCCTCTCTTTAAGAAGGGGAACCGGAGGGTGTTCTAACTATCGTGGGATCACACTCCTTAGCCTTCCCGGTAAGGTCTATTCAGGTGTACTGGAGAGGAGGCTACGCCGGATAGTCAAACCTCTGATTCAGGAGGAACAGTGTGGTTTTCTTCCTGGTCGTGGAACTGTGGACCAGCTCTATACTCTCGGCGGGGTCCTTGAGGGTGCATGGGAGTTTGCCCAACCAGTCTACATGTGCTTTGTGGACTTGGAGAAGGCATTCGACCGTGTCCCTCGGGAAGTCCTGTGGGGAGTGCTTAGAGAGTATGGGGCATCGGACTGTCTGATTGTGGCGGTCCGCTCCCTGTTTGATCAGTGTCAGAGCTTGGTCCGCATTGCCGGCAGTAAGTCGGACACGTTTCCAGTGAGGGTTGGACTCCGCCAAGGCTGCCCTTTGTCACCGATTCTGTTCATAACTTTTATGGACAGAATTTCTAGGCGCAGTCAAGGCGTTGAGGGGATCTGGTTTGGTGGATGCAGGATTAGGTCTCTGCTTTTTGCAGATGATGTGGTCCTGATGGCTTCATCTGGCCAGGATCTTCAGCTCTCACTGGATCGGTTCGCAGCTGAGTGTGAAGCGACTGGGATGAGAATCAGCACCTCAAAGTCAGAGTCCATGGTTCTCGCCCGGAAAAGGGTGGAGTGCCATCTCCGGGTTGCGGAGGAGACCCTGCCTCAAGTGAAGGAGTTCAAGTACCTCGGAGTCTTGTTCACGAGTGAGGGAAGAGTGGATCGTGAGATCGACAGGCAGATCGGTGCGGCGTCTTCAGTAATGCGGACGCTGTATCGATCCGTTGTGGTGAAGAAGAAGGAGCTGAGCCGGAAGGCAAAGCTCTCAATTTACCGGTCGATCTACGTTCCCATCCTCACCTATGGTCATGAGCTTTGGGTTATGACCGAAAGGACAAGATCACGGGTACAAGCTGCCGAAATGAGTTTCCTTCGCCGGGTGGCCGGGCTCTCCCTTAGAGATAGGGTGAGAAGCTCTGCCATCCGGGGGGAGCTCAAAGTAAAGCCGCTGCTCCTCCACATCGAGAGGAGCCAGATGAGGTGGTTCGGGCATCTGGTCAAGATGCCACCCGAACGCCTCCCTAGGGAGGTGTTTAGCGCACGTCCGACCGGTAGGAGGCCACAGGGAAGACCCAGGACAAGTTGGGAAGACTATGTCTCCCGGCTGGCCTGGGAATGCCTCGGGATTCCCCGGGAAGAGCTGGACGAAGTGGCTGGGGAGAGGGAAGTCTGGGCTTCCCTGCTTAGGCTGCTGCCCCCGCGACCCGACCTCGGATGAGCGGAAGAGGATGGATGGATGGATGGATATAAATATATAATATACTATATCAGTATATATCCTATACTGTACATATATTATGTAAATATTACATATGTATGTTATATTTTATATTGCTTTTAGTCTATTTTATACCTGCATTGTCCTTTCCATCTTTTCCATCATTTGTAACTGTGCTACTGTGTGGAACAATTTCCCTTGTGGATCATTAAAGTTAGTCTAAGTCTAAGTCTAAGTAAGAGCATGATTAAATTAATGTGCAGTAAATGAGTGTCTATGTGGTGATGCCCCACATAGTACATGTAAAATCTTCATTCAAATAAGGATCACACACAACACGCCCACTGACGTATATCACACATGCTGTTTAGCGCATGGTATTTGGATCTTAGTAAATCAGGCCCTTAGTGTTTTGTTTTTGTTTATAGTAACATTATAGGTATATAACGATATTGGACATATTGCGTTATTACGGTTTCAAAATCTTCTCGATAATGCAGTGACGGTATCCAACGAAAACATGATGAGTTTCGTTTTTTACTTGCTTTTTTGCTTCGGACGATTTAAAAATAAACTACATCTCCCAGAATCCTCTGCGCAGTGCGAGTATGCAATTTGGGGTCGTGGAGCAAAAGAGAAAGTAGGAAGTGAAGTCTTTTCCACTTTGTAATAGATAGAGGAATTGTTTTTTTTTCAAAATCTGTTCATCATTTTTTAAATTGTGTTGCCAACAGACAAACCAAACCTGGGTATAACATAATCTCTCAGAGCTGTACAGTGTGAGCAATTCAGTCCCATTTGAGTATTAAAAAAACAACAACTAGCACATGTGTAAATACAGATTTTACCCTTGAATCAGTGTTTTGCACCTGAAATAAATCCATCCAAATTTGATCGAACTAGAGTAAAATTTTCGCCCATCTGTATAACATGCTTGAAATAAACTTAAACCATAGCGGTTAACCAAATGGAGAACCGATTGACCCGGAGGTGTCACTGATCACACGGACAGCTGTGTGTATGTGTGTATGTGCGTGTGTGTGTGTCTCCCTCCTGCGCCGCAGCGCCATGCACAGAAGGGAGCGGGGCAGTAGTTGTAGAGGGGCTGTGTGTGAGCTCCAAGTTATGCAACACGCAAGAAAACACAGTCTTAGTTGGAGGAACTGGTCAGTAAAATACCTTATTTTACCACCTTAAAACTGGACACAAACTGCATTACGCGCTCCTAACTACGATGGTCGGAGGGAATATTGAACAAATCAATGATAAAGGTGACAAACTTGTCATCTAAATAATACCCTGTTTGTTGACAAAGACATACAACCATGGAAGCACATTCAATCTATTTATTAAGCAGAGGTAACACAAAACAGTGAAAGATTCAAAAGAGCTGCCGAACAGAGCCGGCAAACTGTTGCTGCTAGCCTGCAAGCTAACAAAACAGCTCAAGCTCTGAGCTACTACTAACTCATTGGCGTCACACATCACTAGGCAACAGGTACCACCTTTTAAAAGGCACACACACAGAGACGCATGCACAAACTTATCTTACCTGCATTACGCCAGCTATTGACATTTTTTTTTAAGTAGCGCAATAATTACTTTCCCTAGTAATTAAAGGCCTACTGAAATATTTTTTTTTTATTTAAACGGGGATAGCAGATCCATTCTATGTGTCATACTTGATCATTTCGCGATATTGCCATATTTTTGCTGAAAGGATTTAGTATAGAACAACGACGATAAAGTTCGCAACTTTTGGTCTCTGATAAAAAAAAGCCTTGCCCCTACCGGAAGTAGCGTGATGTAGTCAGTTGTTCACCTCCTCATATTTTACTATTGTTTTCAGCGCAGCTAGAGTGATTCGGACCGAGAAAGCGACGATTACCCCATTAATTTGAGCGAGGATGAAAGATTTGTGGATGAGGAACGTTAGAGTGACGGACTAGAATGCAGTGAAAGACATATCTTTTTTCGCTCTGACCGTAACTTAGGTACAAGCTGGCTCATTGGATTCCACACTCTCTCCTTTTTCTATTGAGGATCACGGATTTGTATTTTAAACCACCTCGGATACTATATCCTCTTGAAAATGAGAGTCGAGAACGCGAAATGGACATTCACAGTGACTTTTATCTCCACGACAATACATCGGCGAAGCTCTTTAGCTACTGAGCTAACGTGATAGCATCTGGCTCAAATGCAGACAGAAACAAAATAAATAAATCCCTGACTGGAAGGATAGACAGAAGATCAACAATACTATTAAACCATGGACATGTAACTACACGGTTAATAATTCTCAGCCTGGCAAAGCTTAACAATGCTGTTGCTAACGACGCTGAAGCTAACTTAGCAACTTAGCAACCGGACCTCACAGAGCTATGATAAAAACATTAGCGCTCCACCTACGCCAGCCAGCCCTCATCTGCTCATCAACACCCGTGCTCACCTGCGTTCCAGCGATCGACGGCGCGACAAAAGACTTCACCCGATCACAGATGCGGTTGGCGGCTAGCATCGGCTAGCGTGTCTGCTATCCAAGTAAGTCCTCCTTGTTGTGTTGCTACAGCCAGCCGCTAATACACCGATCCCACCTACAACTTTCTTCTTTGCAATCTCCATTGTTCATTAAACAAATTGCAAAAGATTCACCAACACAGATGTCCAGAATACTGTGGAATTATGAAATGAAAACAAAGCTTTTTGTATTGGCCTCAATGGGGGAGCCATACCTCTGTTCTACTGGCTACGTCACACGCATACGTCATATCCAAATGAGTTTCCAACCGGAAGTTTAGCGGGAAATTTAAAATTGCTCTTTATAAGTTAACCCGGCCGTATTGGCATGTGTTGCAATGTTAAGATTTCATCATTGATATATAAACTATCAGACTGCGTGGTCGGTAGTAGTGGGTTTCAGTAGGCCTTTAATGACATTTATTAAAGAGTAATTCTGTTTTGGTAAAGTAAGGAGTAACTATAATTAAACTTTTTAAAAGTAATTTTCAGAACACAGTCTGTCACACAGCTTCATAAAGCAGTTGGCAGGTTGGTGTTCTTAACTAAAATCTTTGTGTGTATGTCCTATAATAATGTTTATCTATAAAAACACCATTGTTAAAGTTAAATTATTTTTATGTTGCTGACATTGAAACGTGCACTTTTTTCCACATTTTATTCTCTTGTGTTTTTGTTAGATGAATAATTGAGCATAGCTAAACTTTTTTTTTAAAGAAGATTGGTAATTTTTGACTTGTCTTATATTAATGTCAAGGCTTTTTATTTTTTATTATATCAAAACACCTGTTAAGTTGGGATCCTATTATGCAAAACTTACTTTTCTTACTTCTTGGTATATGGTTTTGTGTATTTGGGATCACCATCAGTGCCGAAAATTTCAAATCAAGGCATGGTGGAGACATTTAGTTACGTCAACGGGTATTTCCATTTATGGGTTAGTTTATGGGCCAAACTATATCGGGATATGAGTTTTGATCCATTTCACCCAGCCCTACACTCCTGTTAGCGACAGTTTAGGGATGTTCTCTGTGTTTAATTGAGTGTTACAGTAGGCCTTATGATGGCATTGTGTTTATATGTTTAAGGGCATGTGTACCCTGTTTGAGTGTTAATAATGAAATAGGAACATTTAAGACATTTCATATTTCTACCAAGTGTTTTCTGTGCTACAAAAAAATGTATGTGCTACTATTTTTTTCATTTAGTAGCACCGGTGCTACAAGTGAAACAGCTAAGGGTACAGCCCTGCCTCTGTGGCGAAGGTAATAAAGCGTGCCATGTTCGTCTCAAGTTTTCCAAGCCAAAACAGACTGTCTCACGGGGCACCATGACGTGGGAAAGCACCTGCTGCACACCAAACTACTTGATCACCAACAATGACCCGAAAAAGATGACGCCAGCTAAGCTAAACGTCAATTTGTAAGATACTTATTTACATTATTAAAAGTTAAAATGTGAGTTAACATTTCTTTGAAAATGCATTTTGCAAACTGATATAAAAAATTGGCCACTGTAGAGGACACTGCTTCTCAGAAAGTCAAAGTTGAAAGACACAGTGGATGTTCTTGCACAATTCTTGACAATTAAGAATACCTGTTTGTAGCAATAAATATGATTAGAACATTTTAGCTTTATGTTTGTGTTCTATTACAGTAAGTTTGTTTATCCTCAACATTCCTGCCACTTCATTTTACACAGTATGGCATTTTAAGTCTTTTTTTTTGGTTACATATACCACAATAACATCGTACTGTGGCGTTAGTACCGTGGTAATATCGTACCGTGAGATTTTCATATTGTTACATCCCTAAAGCATTGCCACGAACACTTGCCTCAGAGCATTCCCATATTAATTAATTAATTAATTAATTAATACACATTAGCATCAGTGTCAATGCTTGTTTCACAACATCCCTACAAAAACATTTGAAAAATATTTAAATGCATTTGTGTAAATGTTAATAGTCAGATGCACAATAGCATTAATGGGAATCCTTGACTCTTAGAATTAATTAATAAAATGCTCACAATAAGTCTTTGAATGTTTGATAGTTAGTAGCATTAGCATGAACACTTGACCCACAGCAACCCTCACTGTAACTATTTTTGTAGCAAAAATGCTAATAATATCAAGGCTGTACGCTTAGCTTTTTATTTGTAGTACCGGTGCTACTAAATGGAAAAAAATAAGTAGCACATAAAATGTGTTGTTGCACAGAATATATTTAGTAGCAATATGAAATGTATTAACTATCACAATTTCATTAATACCACCAGTCATGTGCACTCATACATATAAACACAATGCCATCATCATAAGGCCTACTGTAACACTCAATTAAACACAGAGAACATCCCTAAACTGTCGCTAACAGGAGTGTAGGGCTGGGTGATATGGATCAAAACTCATATCTCGATATAGTTTGGCCCATAAACTAACCAATAGATAGAAATATCCGTTGACGTAGCTAAATATCTCCACCGTGCCTTGATTTTAAGTTTTCGGGATTGATGGGGATCCCAAATATACAGTCACAGGCAGTGTTGGGACTAACGCATTACTTTGTAACAGCGTTAGTTTCGGCGGTAACTAGTAATCTAACGCGTTATTTTTTATATTCAGTAACTCAGTTACCGTTACTACATGATGCGTTACTGCGTTATTTTACGTTATTTTTTATGTAGTATCGGGTAGAAACAGAAGATCTGAGTGTGTTTCATTGGAGCGCTGCGGTGTCGTCCTTCTGTGTCACAAGGAAAAGAAGAGGCGTGCTTTCTGTGGGTGGGGGTGGGGGGGGGGGGCTCCCAGATTGTAGTTGAGGGGCGCAGGGGAGACGTTCCTCCAGGGCCTATGTACTTCGGGGCTAACAACCTTCACTTTACCCGGAAGTGGGTCTTTACAGCTGAGAGTGAATGACGAGCCCGGTGGTTTGTTGCAACTTTGTGACTTTATTGGACGCAGCCATCCACCAAGCTAGAGCACCTGCACGCACTCACTGTCGCCGTTCCCTCACCTCTCTCGCCCACTCACTCACTGACGTCACTCACCTCACATGCTGTCATATCTTAAAGGGCCACACACACACACACACACACACACACACACACACACACACACACACACACACACACACACACACACACATACGCTACTCTCATTACAACTAACAAGACATCATGGCGAAGCCAGAAGTCGAGTTTCTTAACATGGAGACATTCTCAATACTTTTATTTTGTCGAGCACAAAGAAAATAACATTTTAGTTAAATGTAAGTTGTGTCTTGGATCAAAGATCCTATCTACTTAGAGTTAAAGTGACATTATGTTGTAGCTATTTAAAATAGTTTTGTCAATTTGTTCTGGCCTGAAATAAATTGGCCCTTTGAAACATATCTTTGTCTTTGTGTGTTGTATGTAGACCACATTGCTTTCTGAGTTCAGTGATGCAAATGCATGTCAAGTTGATCAACAGATTGTATTATTCTCCAGTGCAATAACAGTACTGAAATGAAGGCTAAAAGGGCATTAATGGGAGCCTTAAAAAAAGGGGAAAAAAAGAAGTAGCTAAATAGTTACTTTTCACAGTAACACCTTACTTTTTGGTGTAAGTAACTGAGTTAGTAACTGAGTTACTTTGTAAATAAAGTAACTAGTAACTGGTTTTCAGTAACTAACCCAACACTGGTCACAGGTACCAACAATTAGGAAAAGTAGGTTTTGCATAATAGGATACCAATTTAAGAAGTGTTTTGAGATTAAAAAAAAGAAAAAGCTTTGGAAATAATATGAGAAAAGTCAAATATAATCTTAAATCTTCTTTAAAAAATGTTTAGCTATGCAGCTCAGCTAACAGAAACACAAATGAATAAAATGTGAAATAAAGTGCACTGGTTTTATAGGACTTGTTTAAAGGTCAGCAGCAACATGAAAATAATTGACCTAAAATAAATATTATTATAGGACATACAAAGATTTTAGCCAGGAACACCAACCTTGCCAACTGCTTCATGATGCTGTGTGACAGGCTCTGTTCTAAAAAGTCATTAATTATGGTTAATTGTTACTTTACAAAAAAAAGTAATTGAATTACTAACAAAAGTATTCTTTAATAAATTTAATTTATTACTTGGGAAAGTAATTATTGCGCTACTCAAAAACAAATCAAATATTTGTCATAATGCAGTTGAGATAAGTTTCATTAGAGCAGTGTGTGTGTGTGTGTGTGTGTGTGTGTGTGTGCGTGTGCGTGTGTGAGTGTGTGTGACTGACTGACTGTGTGTGCCTCTTAAAAGGCGGTGCTTGTTGCCTAGTGACGTGTGACGTCAGCGGGTCCACTTTCAGTAGCTTGAGCTGTTTTTGCTAGCTTAAAAGGCTAGCAGCAGGAGTTTGTTGGCTCTGACGGCAGCTCTTTTGAATCTTTCACTGGTTTGTGTTACTTCTGCTTAATAAATAGATTGAATGTGCTTCAATGGCTGTATGTTCTTGTCACAAAACGGGCTATTACTTGGATGGCAAGTTGGTCACTTCAATCATTGTTGTTCAAAATTAACTTCAACCCTCGTAGTTAGTAGCACACAGGGCAGTTTGTGTTAAGTTTTAAGAGGGGAAAAAAACGTTGTCTTTTACTGACCAGTTCCTCCAACTAAGACTTTATTTCGTGTTGGAAGACAAAGTGTGTGAACAACTGGAGCCCCGCTCCTCTCTGTGCATTGTGTGGGAGGAGAGCGGTTATACAGATAGGCGAACATTTTACTCTAGTTTTACTAACATTTTACTTCTCTCCTGTTAACGCAAGTGCTCCTAAAGTAGGAATACAAATTCTGTATTCCTACAAAATAGAAAATCTGGCAAGACACCAACGCACTGCAAGTATTTTTTAAATTCTCTTTAAAAATGTGTTTATATCCTTTTTGTGTTGAGCTGTTTCAAAAACCATAATGTTTAAAACATTTCATTAAAGCAAATTAATTGTCCAGTCATGGTATTAAAAACTTAAAAATGATCTGTCAAGGGTACACTTAATTATGAAAAAGTATGTCTTTCTGCGATTAATCGCGATTATTTTTGAGTGATCTATGAACAAAATGCGATTGATCCCGTTTAGATATTTTAATCGTTTGACCGCCCTAAATAGTGCTCTTCTCTCAGCATTCAAATAGAAAAAGTATTGTGAGCAGTTGCTGCTGAGCTGTGCAGTTGCATTAGCGCCATGCTACTGTAGTAATGCTATAACCGTCCACAGGGTGGACTGCAACTGTGATGTGGCTCCAAGGTGAAGGCTAATTGAACAAATTAGCAGCAAGTGGATAGCAAAAAAACATGATCACACGCAGCCTCGCCTTTTCTAAAAATCTTTGTTTAAACCTTGTTCACATTTAATGCTGTGTCTTTATAGGATCTGCCAGGAGGGTTTTATTTGACATGTTCAACTGTGTGTGATCAATGCATCGACTGGCCATGATTGATACAGTATGTTCTGGCTGGTTAGCACACAGCGAGCTGCCAAACAGCCAGGAAATTGTCGGCCTAAAGGACGCCAAACGCCTCCGCTATTGAAGTTGGCTGGCATGACCTTCACTCTGCGTCTACGCGGGGTCTTTTGTTTGCGTCTTTTGTTTGGCTCTAGGCTCTAATGGCAAGCAGAAGGGACCCGGCGGCCGCTTGCTCTCACTTCTCAGCACTAATGACATTGGCACATCCAGCCGGCCGGCCTCCCAACACGAGCCCGCCGCCATCGCCACCCGGGCCTCTGCCATGTCTTCGGAGAGCTCCCATTTAGCCATTCTCTGTGATTCCCCTCTCAGGAAACAACCAAATCATTTTCTCATAGACATGCTCATTAGCCCACAATGCCCCCCCCCCCTCACGCTAACCCTCCATCCCTCCTTTTTCCTGCCAGTTTCAACATTTGAATATTCCCTCGTGAACCTCGGCAAACATTGGAGGTCTCGTCGTTTTCCAACCAAAGTCGGAGCGGGCGTGCCAGCAAGGCACTCCAAGGAGGAAGAAAGATGCCAAAGCAATAATGTGAGGAAGAAAAAAACTCAATAATAATAATAGCTGAAATGTTGTGATACTTAATGACATGATGAGAATGTAATCAGACGTTTAGTTGGAAAACTACAGGAGCTCATCCACACAAACACTGGCACGCATATACTGTCTGTCCGTTTGTTCAGTGCCTGCTTTATTTTATTTGCCTAATATGTTCTGCAGTAAATCTGCATTGTGCGCTCGCATTGAAATGGAGAGAAAGAGAGATCAATATAATAGGTTTGGCACCTGGCCCAAATCATCCCCACAATGTGCAAGGCAGCCTTTGGAAATCATCGGCGCGTAGCCGCGTGTTTGGGGGATAAAAATAATTCCTCGCCTCTTTGCCAGGGAGCGTGAGGCACAATGCCCAGGTCTGAAGGGAAGGGTGCCACATGGGCTCGCAAATTGGCTCCGGCGATCAGACGAGAGCATCTCATTTTTTTCTCTCCCTCCTTCTTCTTTTCTTTTTTGTGTGTGGAGGAGCAGAAGGAGGCGGGAGCGCTGGGAGATGGAGATGGGAAGTGTGTTGGGGGGGGGGGGGGGGGGGTAGTAGTGGGAGGCTGCTGAGTGTAGAAGGTGGTGGCGGTGGGTATGGGGTGGGTAAACAATCCCAATGATTTCCCCATTCTGGCACAGTCCAGGATGTGGATGGCTGCACCGGAGAGGAATTGCGTTTATTTGGCACGCAGTTTGTTTCTTTATTGGACTGAGAGAGAGGGGAGGAGGGAGAAAAACAAAGGCAGAGTGTGTGTGTGTGGGGGGGGGTTGTGCGGGGTGCAAAGAGTAGGGCGCCTGCTTGTTGTCAAATGAGCGGGGACGCTCCCAAGAAATTATTTCGTTCACACAAAGCTAAAACTGTTCCTGCGTTATTTGCAAACAGTTGTCGCCAAAAAGTTGTTTCATTTGCGTGACAATGACATTCACCTTCGCTGTGATGTGAAAGACTTTTACTGTCGCTGGCGGAAATTACAGCGCAACAGGAAACGGCACATTCAAACAGACAATATATCGCTTTAAAAGTGTTGGGCCACACCTCTTAATCAACATGTGTTATGGCAGCATGAATGTGTTTTTCATTTCCACACTAAACCAGCCAGACCTGAAATACAGTTTTTCTTAATAACCTGTCCTGTCCAGCCTCTCAGGCAAATCATATTGTTGATGAAGATGTCCATATCTGCTGTACAAATTTACTTGAGAAAAGATACCTGTGTTCACGGGTTGAAAATGCTTGCCTGATGGCCGGTCTGTTGGTCATTCTCCGGGTGGGGGTGTCACTGATGTCAAATTAATACATTTAAAAAAATGTAAATTCTCGCAATCGACCAGTAGGGTCTCAAAGATTGACTGGTCAATCGCAATCGATGGGTTGGCGAACCCTGTTCTACATTATAATTCATACATCTCTCACCTGGTAATGGACAAACTGCATGTGGCCATGGACCTTGAGGCTGGTCAACTTTAACATCCCCCAGATGGCGAAATAGACACAAAAAGACTAGCTGAGGCAACTTTTTAACCTTTCGTGAGGATTGTGATTGATTCTTCATCTAAACAGGATTATGTGAGCATCCCAGCGAGAGTGGAAATATTGCAGTAAGTGTTTATTTTATTATGGGTAGTTTGTAAGTTTAACACCTAGCAATGCTGTTGATGCTATAGTGTTACAATAAAGCTGTTTTGCATTCGGCTTCTAAAACTTATTGTTCATCCTCCTTGTGTTGGGCTCTAAAATATATGGTTCTGGATCATGATTTTTCCTAAATTGTTGTTGGCTCCCACAAAGTCTGCTTGATTAACATTAGGCCCTTTTCCACTGCAGGAACTTTTTACACGGAACTTTCCCATTTACCCGGGTAGATAAAGTTTCTAACAAAAACTACCTGGGTAGATTTCGTTCTTCAGGAACCTTTCGGAGTTCCTGCCTGCTAGGTGGGACTTTCGGAAAGGTACTCGTAACCTTTTCGGGGGCGGGGTGTGCTGTCCAACGCTGATTAGTGGAACAGAGTTGGGGGCGTTCCTAAAACTTATTTTTCAAAGACACAACCGCCATCAGAATATACGCGGCGACTTGTTTATTTCTTATTTCTTGTGTATTTCCATTACAACAAACTTGACATTGGAGAGAAAGAAGATCAAAAGCAACTTTTGACATGCAGGAATTTTTGTGGGGCATCTTTGTGCTGAAGAACGCTGATCAGTGAAACCATTTTTAGTCAGCCATAGTCTTTAAATAAAATGCAGTTGATTGTTTATTTTTTACAAACTTCATTTCAATACGCGAAGCTATGAGAAGTGGACAGACTCTTTTAAAGGCCTACTGAAACCCACTACTACCGACCACGCAGTCTGATAGTTTATATATCAATGATGAAATCTTAACATTGCAACACATGCCAATACGTTAACTTATAAAGTGCAATTTAAAATTTCCCGGGGAACTTCCGGTTGAAAACATCTATGTATGATTATGATGATGTTTGCGCGTGACGTCAATGGTTGAAATGGAAGTATTCGGACACATTGTATCACAGTACAAACAGCTCTGTTTTCATCGCAAAACTCCACAGTATTCTGGACATCTGTGTTGGTGAATCTTTTGCAATTTGTTTAATGAACAATGGAGACTGCAAAGAAGAAAGCTGTAGGTGGGATTGGTGTATTAGCGGCTGGCTGCAGCAACACAACCAGGAGGACTTTGACTTGGATAGCAGACGCGCTATCCGACGCTAGCCGCCGACCGCATCGATGATCAGGTGAAGTCCTTCGTCGCGCCGTCGATCGCTGGAACGCAGGTGAGCACGGGTGTTGATGAGCAGATGAGGGCTGGCGTAGGTGGACCGCTAATGTTTTTATCATAGCTCTGACGAGGTCCCGTAGCTAAGTTAGCTTCAATGGCGTCGTTAGCAACAGCATTGCTAGGCTTCGACAGGCGGCACAGCATTAATCGTGTAGTTACAGGTCCAGTGTTTGGTTCGGTGTCTCCTGATAGTAGTATTGTTGATCTTCTGTCTATCCTTCCAGTCAGGGGTTTATTTCTTTTGTTTCTATATGCAGTTAAGCCCGATGCTATCACGTTAGCTCCGTAGCTAAAGAGCTTCACCGATGTAATGTCGTGGAGATAAAAGTCACTGTGAATGTCCATTTCGCGTTCTCGACTCTCATTTTCAAGAGGATATAGTATCCGAGGTGGTTTAAAATACAAATCCGTGATCCACAATAGAAAAAAGAGAAAGTGTGGAATCCAATGAGCCCTTTTACTTAAGTTACGTTCAGAGCGAAAAAAGATACGTCCTGCACTGCACTCTAGTCCTTCACTCTCACGTTCCTCATCCACAAATCCTTCATCCTCGCTCAAATTAATGGGGTAATCGTCGCTTTCTCGGTCCGAATCGCTCTCGCTGCTGGTGTAAACAATGGGGAAATGTGAGGAGCCCTTCAACCTGCGACGTCACGCTACTTCCGGTACAAGCAAGGCTTTTTTTATCAGCGACCAAAAGTTGCAAACTTTATCGTCGATGTTCTCTACTAAATCCTTTCAGCAAAAATATGGCAATATCGCGAAATGATCAAGTATGACACATAGAATGGATCTGCTATCCCCGTTTAAAAAAAATAAAAAAATTTCAGTAGGCCTTTAAACCTATTTACGGTGGAGTATGAAGCCGGACTTGAAGCGGTGACTTCAACTGTTTACTACTCTGACTTTGTTGGATAATTTTGAAATAAAGGAGGCAGGACACAGGTGGAATGAAGGTAAATAACATCAAATATTAACTGTTCACTTTATTACATGTTGTAGAGTAATCAGTGACTCCATTTTCTCAGTTATTAGTCTCAACCCGAGTGAACAGAATTCTAATGCTAACAAGCTAAAGCGACTTGTTCATGTTGTCGGCGTGAGATAAACACTGACATTTAATGTTTATGTATTGTTATTTATAGCTGAAATAGACCAAAAGGAATCGCCTGACCCTCATGAATTCATCATTTACTGAAAGGACGACTTTCTGACTGTTGGACATTACGGACAAAATCCTGACTTTTTATGAACAATTCGGTACACTTTATTTTTTAAGTCATATCGTTTTGTATATTATTGTTTTGTATTTCATTTACTTTGATTTTAGTAAAAGAACTCTGAACTAATATTGTCTGTTTATTTACATGATATCAGTGTCAACATATGCTAAATCACTCCTCCATACGTCATCAGCCTGATTTGTATACACCACCCTGAACTGTGAAATGTGGTGGGAACACAAACCACACACTTCTACAGGAACCTATAGATTCAGGAACTAGAGGTTCCTGAAGTTCCTTTTGGTGGAAAAGGGGCCTAGGCCTTGACCGGTATTCGATAAGTCAATTAACCGACGATAATAAAAATTACTTTGCTAAGTTTTTTTCAGTGTCAATAAATCGCCATGTGCATGTTTCAAGAGCGTTCATGCTTTTTCATCGCTTTCAGCAGCTACGTGCGTTTATGCTATAGCGGAATGAAAAGAAGGGGGTGAATTATCTTGTCTTCATTAAGTGTTAGTGACTCTTTGTGGGGACGCTGGCCCGCTAGCATCACACAGTGCAACTAGTTAGCATGTTGCAGCTAACATGGACAAAATGATCACAAAACAAAATGCCACCGCACCAATAGAATATTTCACTTCAAACCTTTGGAACAAGATGAGTGTAGGGACACAGAGGAGCCGGTTTGCCAAATGCGCTGGAACTCTATTGTAAATGAGCACGAGGTACCTGCACGCCCTTTTGAAACACAACCACCGTGACCCAACAGTCCACACTTACTGAGGTGTTTGATTAACAAACCAGGTCAGTGCAAACAAAACAGCGCAAAATGGTGTGCGTTTATACAAAGTGTGGTACTAATCACTAAGTCGCTAAATACATTCTGTCATTTTATACTGTTGAAAAACTAGCATTTCTATAGTGCTGCAAATGTTTGACAGACATTTGTCATGTTACGTCGGTGTTTCCTCGCTGGGAATCTGCCAGTCTTAATTTTATTGCATATGACTTGTTAATACATCTACTTATACTGTACTGTTTATATTGTTACTTTGCACTTTTGTCTAAAATGTCCTAACTTGATTGTCAGTTAAATAATGTACAACTCTACCTCTCTACATGTTTAATAGTTAAGTGCCTCCACCCGAAGTTGTGATTTTCATTAAAGTGCAAAATTTTCCGAACAATATAAATTTTACCGTTACTATGTTTGTTTTATGTGAGTTGGACATTTACATGTTTACATTCAAATTACAATGTTAAAATATACGAGAAATTCAAGTTTATTGCATTTGAAAGGATATAACTACATTATTACTATGTATTATTACATCAGTGGGTAATTTGGTCTAAAAGGCAACTTGTTTTTCTACTCTACTGGTACTTTAATGTAGCCGAAATATACCCATGGACAGCGATCTACAACATGTGAAATACTTTTTTAGATTTTAATTTTAAGAGAACAGTGGCGATTTTCAAGGAGAGAAAGTCCAACTGGAGCAGCAGCGCGAAGCGAGTGTGACGTCAAGCTGGTTGCAGCTCTCTCTGTTCGTCGCGAATGTCGAGCGACAGAAGTAAAGAGTCCCGAAACACAAGTACAGTCTCCAACAGTGGCAATTTCTGTAAGACTGCAAGGGTGAGCTTCCCCTAAAATATCAAAACCAGTGGTCAAACAAGTACTTTTGTTTTTACATTTAAATGACTAAATATGTGCTATGAACTTCAACTTTTGTTCAGGATCAGCTATTTTTGCAACAGCTGACACTAAGCCTGTGCCGATATTTGATAAGTCAAAAAACGGACGATAAATGAAAATTAAGTCGGTAAGTTTTCCAGCGTCGATAAATCAGCAAGTTCGTGCTTTAAAGAGCATTTACGCTTTTCGTCGCTTTCAGCAGCTCCGCGCGTTGTACCAGAGCAAATTGAAAAAAAAGGGGGGGGGGGGGGGGAATTCTCTTGTCCTCATCAAGAACAAAATGATCACGAAACCAAATGCTACTGCACCAGTGTGGAAATATTTCACTTTAAACCTTGGAAAAAGATGTGCCTATCAACACAGAGGATTCAGATTGCTGAATGTGCGTGAATACAACAAACCTACACGCCCACTTTAAACACAATAACCCAACAGTCCACACTCACTTTGCGGTGAACAAGCCAGGTCAGTGTAAGCAAATAAGTGCAAAATAGGTTTGTAGGCTTGTTAAGTTCATTGGAGATTCTAAATTGTCCATTTGTATGAATGTGAATAAAAATGATTGTTTGTCTATATGTGCCCTGTGATTGGCTGGCGACCAGCCGAGGTGTATCCCCTCTTTCGCCTGAAGTCAACTGGGATAGACTCCAGCTTACCCGTGACCCCAGTGAGGATAAGCGGTGTCGAAAAAACATCCGCTGTTAGAGGGAAACTGCACTTTAAAAAAAAAAATGTTGCCCATCGTTCACAATCCTAATGAGAGACAAGAAGACAAAATGTTTTTTTTTTTTTGCATTCTAATTTGTAAAAATTGGCTTGATTTTGGTGGCTAGCAATGCAGCCAATGGGATCAATCCATTCTGCCTGTTAATCTCTTTAAAAACGCATCCAAAATCCGCCAACTATACTCCATTAACAAACTGTAGCGACATTGTTATCGTAAGAGCGAACACTGAGGAACTGCGTATCTAGCACACGACATGCTACGGCATTAGCTGTAAGCTAGCTATGGCAAGAGGTAAGCTAGCTTTTGTTTTAGCAGCTGAATGGCTTTTGAATTTGTAATGCACAACACAATGCAATACGACACCAGTCTGTACTGACTGAAAAACATGAACAATACAATACCTTACAATATCTGTAAAGTATTAGTCCATATTCCATGTTTAGTTTGTACACAGCTAGCTCAACAGCGTATGAACTGTACTTGTACTAACAAGCATGATATGCTGCATGTATCATGATCAATATTATAGTGACTCACTTGATGGACAGTTGTCTGTTTGGTCCATCTGGCCTGGGAAGTTTTTTCAAGTTGACTTTGTGTAAGCACGCCATTTATGTCAGCATAGCGTGGGTACACGTTCCACATCTACACCGCTAAGTCATGCCGACCTCACTCTCTCGGCCTTCGTCTACTGCAACGTTTTACCCCTTTGTGCTCGCTTCTATAAGCAGCAGTTCATCCTCTGTATTTTCAGGTTAAAAAATACAAGGTCGAAAAATAGTTGTCAATGTCAATAAATGTTTGGGTGAGGTCAGGGAGGCCCTTTGTACGAATTGGCAGCCATGTTTCCATCAGTCCACCCAGGGTAGCTTTGTTATAATTTGTTTAAACTTTTTTCTTGAATTTAATAGTGTTTTTCACCTTCGTAATATCAAAAGGTTAAGAGAATCTGGAGAAATTGCTGCACGTATGAGGAAAGGCCGAAAACCAACATTGAATGGCCGCAACCTTCGATCCCTCAGGCTGTACTGCATCAAAAAACGACATCAGTGTGTAAAGGATATCACCACATTGTCTCAGGGACACTTCAAAGAAACACTGTCAGTAACTACAGTTCTTCGTTACATCTGTAAGTGCAAGTTAAAACTCTACTATGCAAAATGAAAGCCATTTATCAACAACACCCAGATACGCTGCCGGCTTCGTTCGGCCCGAGCTCATCTAAGATGGTCAGATGCAAAGTGAAAAAGTGTTCTAAAGTCTGACGAGTCCACATTTAAATTGTTTTTGAAAACTGGACGTTGTGTCCTCCGGACCAAAGAGAAAAATAACCATCTGGATTTTTCTAGGCGCAAAGTTCAAAAGCCAGCATCTGTGATGGTATGGGGGTGTTGTCAGGTTACAACATCTGATGACATCTATTAATCAGACAAGAAGCAAGGAATCATGCAGAGACAGAGTTCAATGTAGCTCGAGGAGACACGTGTTTTGGGCTGTACTCTAGTTTTAGATCCAAACTACGTTCTAAAGAAAAAGCCCGCGCGCCTCCTCTATTTATTAGGAAATGGCCCTATTTCATCACGATGACTGAGGGAAAGGGGGTAATCTTGACAACTCCAGTTAGGCACAATATTATGATTATACAAAGAAGCAAATATGTTGACACTTGGTGCTATCGCCCAGGCTCCACTTTGTCTGGTCCCGGAACCCAATGTTCGGCCTTGGCAGCCAGCAGGCCGAGTCTGAACACAACACTGATAAAGAGGGCTGGCAATCTTTTTGGACTGCCAGCTTTGCACAGATACAAAAATACCATTTCAGCACAATTGACAATAATTTATAGCAATGGCCCTTAAGCATAAAGTTAGTGGGATAATATATACATAGTTATTCTAACAGGTGTATTAGTTCCCAAGGCATGGGTAACTTACACATCTGTGAAGGCACCATTAATGCTGAAAGGTACATACAGGTTTTGGAGCAACATATGTTGCCATCCAAACATCGGCTTTTTCATGAACACCCCTGCTTATTTCAGCAAGACAATGCCAAGCCACATTCTGCATGTGTTACAACAGCGTGGTTTCGTAGTAAAAGAGTGCAGGTACTAGACTGGCCTACCTGTAGTCCAGACCTGTCTCCCATTGAAAATATGTAGCGCATTATGAAGCCTAAAATATGACAAAAGAGACCCCGGACTGTTGAACAACTTAAGCAAGAATGGAAAATAATTCCACCTGAAAAGCTTCAAAAAGTGGTCTCCTCAGTTCCCATAAGTTTACTGAGTGTTGTTAAAAGGAAAAGCCATGTAACATAGTGGTAAAAATGCTCCTGTGCCAACTTTTTTGCAATGTGTTGTTGCCATTAAATTCTAAGTTAATTATTATTTGCAAAAAAAAAATGTGTATCTCAGTTCGAACATTAAATATCTTGTCTTTGCAGTCTATTCAATTGAACATAAGTTGAAAAGGATCTGCAAATCATTGTATTCTGTTTTTATTTACGATTTACACAACGTGCCAACTTCACTGGTTTTGGGTTTTGTACTTTCACCGGCGTGTTTACAAACACTTTCCTCCTCGATGGCTCAACATCCAGGTCCTAAACACTTAATAGGTTTCAAGCATGCATTAAATGTATCGTTCTGGAGCCACAAATCGTTGCACTTGCTCTTACCCATCTTATGCATGTAATTCGGCTTTGCTGTGGGCTTTCCTAAAGTTTTCTCCGTTGCCATGCTAAGCTGTAACACTACACTGCTGCGCGGGCACAGCACATTAGGTGGTGAGCGATTAATTCTGACCGGGCAGCACAGGTAGCCTACTTAAGTTTTGTTTTGTAGTTACGGTATAGCATCCTCAAAAATCAAAACATTTAAAAGCAAAACTGGTATTTTGAAAACAAGTAATGTAAATAGATTTTTAAGACCTTTTGAAATTGTATTTAAGCCATTTTATTAGATTTTAGGAGAATTTTAGACATTCTTAGGTCTTAAATTCAAATTGTTGGATTTTAGACTTTTTAAGACCCCGCGAATGCCCTGTTTGTATAGGCGGAATAGGCAAATTGGGGTTAAAATCATAGAAAATTTTATATCCATGTGGGTCCTAAGGCTCGAAGACCATTTACCCTAGATTGGTTAAATGCAGGGATGAATTTTACTGTCCATGTGATAAATAAAGTGTAAGCTTTAGGAAACGTACACACAAACATTCCATGCCATTGTGTCTTGTCTCCTTGTTTGCGTTCTGCAATCTCATTTCTCTTTAAGACTATGACGTTTTAAGTTTAGTTAAGTTATGAGTCGTTCAACAACTTTCGTTTTTAAATGGGTGCATATCAGTTATGCTGCTAACAAACAAAAATTAAAGCCTTGACGAAGGTAGTAAGACTATTACTACCCTTTTTAACCTTCACCTCATGGTTCCTTATACTTCACCCACCAATCAGGGCCCCAAGCTGCCCCTTTTTTCACCCCTCGACATTTTCACAGAAAATCTGGCATTTATTCTCGTCTGCTTTTTACACAGAAGCCGGACGCTTATGTGGAATGGATGAGTGACCATCCCAGTAAACAAAGGGCAAGACATAATAAACAAGTTTTGGCAACGTTCCCTACACATGTATCCTCATGTCTTTAACACTCTGAGTGTTATTTTCTCCTCGGCGATATGCTTTTTGGTTGGGACTTTGGTTGTCCACACCTGTCGTCATCTAACGACAGAAGTGTGGTCTTAAACGCACGCTGGGACTCCACAAAGGTGAAGCGAGTGAAATGAAATGAAACGGAGCAAACTCGGGAAATGTTTGTGAATGTTAATGTCAATAATATTGTTAATGTTTAAGTTTGGTGTGGTGATAGCGTTTTGTGTGCATACACAATGGCTTCTGGTGTGGACAGGCGTGCTCTTCACAGGGCTATCCTCTGCTGCTGCGGTTGTGAAAGTTTTCGTTTTGATATGATGTAGAGCTTGTTTCTTAAATATTAATGTCGCCGACCATCACCCTCTTTTAATTGTGGCAGCTAAAATTGTGATTGTGATTAAAACTTGATTAATTGTGCAGCCTTAATAAGTGGCACATTGTCACACAGACTTTGATACTACAAACGTACATCTCAAGTGGAAAAACTGCCAGCTCGACGTCTACTTCGAGCTGCATGGTGACCGAGTGGTTAGCATGTTGGCCGCACAGTAAAGAGAATCTCTGATTGGGCATTGGGCATGTTTGTGTGGTTTGCATGTGCCTGCGTAGGTGGGTTTTCTCCAGGTACTACATCTTCTTCCCACTTTCCAAAAATATGCATATTAGGCTCATTGGAGATTTTAAATTGTCCATCAATGTGAGTGTAAATGTGAATGGTTGTCTATATGTGCTCTGATTTTTGCAGCCTCTTGCCTGAAGTCCGCTATGATAGGCCCCAGCTCATGCGTGACTTTAGCGAGGACAAGTGGTCTAGAAAATGGATGAATTTATTTTTTTGGACCATGTAGATTTAGGGGAACTGCATTTTTTATTTGTATTTTGCCTATCGTTCACAATCATTATGAAAGACATGACGACAGATGGATTTTTTTTTAATCCATTCTAAATATTAAATAAACGTGAATAAATGGGAGCTCCTCTATTTCGCCCATAAAATCAAATAAATAACCATCCAACAATACTCCATTTACATTACATTACTTGAATATTAACCAAATATTAGTGATATTTGTATTATAAGCTCTAACACAGACAGACTATTTATAGTGGCACTATGTTTACTTCATCAAGTGGTCTGCTGCTTCCTCTCTTCCTTGCTCCCTGTAATTTTATCAGATCATGCCTCTCCCCTGGACAGAAGAAGTCTGAGTAGGTATTTTCCAACAAGTTGGGACACTTTGACAGCCATTTAGGACTCGGAAATGGGCAGAACGACACGAAAAGACGCTTAGTCTTTTTTTTTTAGAACCTGCTCAGTGGCCTTGTGGTTAGAGTGTCTGCCCTGAGACTAGAAGGTTGTGAGTTCAAACCCTGGCCGAGTCATACCAAAGACTATAAAAATAGGACCCAATGCCTGCCTGCTTGGCACTCAACATCAATGGTTGGAATTGAGGGTTAACTCACCAAATGATTCCCGAGCGCGACCACCGCTGCTGCTCACTGCTCCCCTCACCTCCCAGGGGGTGAACAAGGGGATGGGTCAAATGCAGAAGATAATTTCACCACACCTAGTGTGTGTGTTTGTGACTATTTTTTGGGACTTTAACATTAACTTTAGTCCCCCCCGGCTCCCCCACCCTGTTTCTCTGTGAGGATTATGAGACATTACTCACCTAAATGAGAATATAACAAGATTCTAGCAGTTGGCCTCCTATTGACAGCAGACCTTGCCCGGTAAGTGATGTTTTATTATGTTTGTTGGCTCTCATAAAGTCTGCCGTGAGTAATAATCAGTGATAAAGAAAAAAAAAAGCAAACGTCCATCCATCCATCCATTTTCTACCGCTTATTCCCTTCGGGGTCGCGGGGGGCGCTGGAGCCTATCTCAGCTACAATCGGGCGGAAGGCGGGGTACACCCTGGACAAGTCGCCACCTCATCACAGGGCCAACACAGACAGACAGACAACATTCACATTCACACACTAGGGCCAATTTAGTGTTGCCAATCAACCTATCCCCAGGTGCATGTCTTTGGAGGTGGGAGGAAGCCGGAGTACCCGGAGGGAACCCACGCAGTCACGGGGAGAACATGCAAACTCCACACAGAAAGATCCCGAGGCCGGGATTGAACTCACGACTACTCAGGACCTTCGTATTGTGAGGCAGACGCACTAACCCCTCTTCCACCGTGCTGCCCCAAAAGCAAACGTAATTAATTTAAAATTAAACGTAATTAATTTAAAAAACGTATTACAATACGTTTTTTAAATTAATGCGCCGCATATGCCTAATGTGATCAAAATACGTTAATATTAACTGTTATTATAAATATGCCTGTTAGTACATTACATATATACTTACATCATGTATATAAAACCTCAATCAAGGTGTTTGGATGTGTTTTGAAGGGCTTTATAGGCGGAATAGTGCGGCTCCCATAGGCTCTATTGTAAACAAACTTTTGATCACGTTTAATATTTAGAATGCAAAAAAATAACACTCATCGTCATGTCTTTTATAATGATTGTCAACGAGGGCAAAATTCCCCCAAAATTGCAGTTACCCTTGTAGGGTAATTCTGATGTACTTGAACATGTGGTCAACAAACATCGTCCATCGGGTTGCTGCATAGGTGTGCACACATAAGTACAACATGTACACCCAACCCTCCCCTCCACCGCGTGCTGGTACCTCTGCCACCTTACAAACAAGGCCGCCACCGACAAAGTCTCAGCGGGAGCACAAGATTAAAAATGACAATCACTCTGGGTGCGCGGCGAACCACCGCAGGAAACGCAGGTGCCTTTGTTAAGAGACACCCCCGCGCTCTAAAGGGCCTAATTATCTGCTGTTATTTTGGCAGTTATCAGCCGCCGCATAACTCCCCTGCTCAGACGCGGAAGTCACACAGCGAAAAATTACTCACTCGCTCCCAGTGAGGTATTATACTGCACCGCTGACAAGGTGTGCATATTATGTGCTCGGCTGGAAATTGTGTGCGTGTGTGTGCTTGCGCGCGCAGATTCACAGAGAATAATTAGTAGCAGCAAGATTGGTACACAAACCAAAGATTCTCACAGTTTTTTTCGCAGAGTAACATCCAGCGGTTGAGGCTCAAAAACGAAAAGACAAAAAAAAAAAAAAGCCAGTGCCTGGATGGACGCGGAAAGTGGGGAAAATAAAAGCGCTGAGTGGTTGCGTCCATGTGCTAGGGGGCACTGTTGGGCATGCTTTGGCACACTTGCGCAGCACATCCTCCCCTCAGCTCATGAACACATAATTGGACAGTTTTATGGAGGATATGAACTCTGAAGAGGAACTTAAGCCATCTAATCATTGGCATTCAGCGTATGCTATTCATATGCATAAATACAAATAAAACACATTCTGCACTTGCACAAAGAGAGACATTTCTCAAAAGGAAGTCTCTTTCTACAAAAAGCCCCTTTCTTCTCCCCACTGGAATTGAACTAAAGATTATAGGAAGTTAAAGACTTCAGGTAGGAACTAATAAATATAGATTTTATTCCCCCCCCCCCCCATCAACTGCATACATTTGATTGCACAATGGTCACTTTATTTGAAACACCTGCACAGTTTAATAAGCTCTGATACAGAAGCTGCATCAAAAATACTGACGTTACACGGACAATGCTAATTTTTTGTTTTATTTTATCACGCTTATTATTGTGGTCGTAGTTAATAGTTTGATTGTCTAATCAGCTGCATGATTAGACAATCAAAGGGGGTCAAAAGGTTAGAAACAACCCTAAATTTGAACGACAGCTGTGATATCTACACTCATTAACCTGTGCAGGTGTACCTAATGTTCTGGTCAGTAGTGCATGAGCAATGTGTTCCTAATATATATATAAATATAAATATATATATGTATATATATATATATATATATATATATATATATATATATATATATATATATATATATATATATATATATATATATATATATATATATATATATATACACAGGACTGTCTCAGAAAATTAGAAAATTGTGATAAAGTTCTTTATTTTCTGTAATGCAATTAAAAAAAACAAAAATGTCATACATTCTGGATTTATTACACATCAACTGAAATATTACAAGCCTTTTATTATTTTAATATTGCTGATTATGGCATACAGCTTAAGAGAACTCAAAAATCCCACCTCAAAAAAATTGAATATTTCCTCAGACCAAAACAAAATCAAACATTTGAAAATGTCAATTAATGCACTCAGTACTTGGTTGGGAATCCTTTTGCACGGATTACTGCATCAATGCGGCGTGGCATGGAGGCAATCAGCCTGTGGCATTGCTGAGGTGTTATGGATGCCCAGGATGCTTCAATAGCGGCCTTTAGCTCATTTGCATTATTGGGTCTGGTGTCTTTCAGCTTCTTCTTCACAATACCCCACAAATTCTCTATGGGATTCAGGTCAGGGGAGTTGGCAGGCCAATCGAGGACAGTAATGCCATGGTCAGTACACCAGTTACTGGTGGTTTTGGCACTGCGGGCAAGTGCCAGATCATGCTGGAAAATGAAATCATCATCTCCATAGAACTTTTCAACAGATGGAAGCATGTATATATATATATATATATATATATATATATATATATTATATATATATATATATATATATATATATATATATATATATATATATATATATATATTATATATTTATATATATATATATATATATATTTTTATATATATATATATATATATATATATATATATATATATATATATATATATATATATATATATATATATATATATATTTATATATATATATATATATATATATATATATATATATATATATATATATACATATATATCATATATATATATATATATATATATATATATATATATATATATATATATATATATATATATATATATATATAATATATATATATATACATATATATATATATATAAATATAAATACATATGGGGTGTGGGAAACAATTTATTCGAATTCGAATTGCAATTCTCAATTAATTTTTTTTAATGTATTTATTTTAATTTTTTTTTAGTTTTAATTTTTTTTCTCTAAATTAATCAATCCAACAAAACAATACACAGCAATACCATAACAATACAATCCAATTCCAAAACCAAACCCGACCCAGCAACACTCAGAACTGCAATAAACAGAGCAAATGAGAGGAGACACAAACACGACACAGAACAAACCAAAAGTCGTGAAACAAAAATGAATATTATCAACAACAGTATCAATATTAGTTACAATTTCAACATAGCAGCAATTAAAAATCCCTCATTGACATTATCATTAGACATTTATAAAAATAAAAATAAATGAGTGTCATGTGTCACAGTGGCTTACACTTGCATCCCATCTCATAAGCTTGACAACACACTGTGTCCAATATTTTCAGAAAGATAAAATAAGTCATCTTTTTGGTTCATTTAATAGTTAAAACAAATTTACATTATTGCAATCAGCTGATAAAACATTGTCCTTTACAATTATAAAAGCTTTTTACAAAAATCTACTACTCTGCTTGCATGTAGTAGATATATATATATATATATATATATATATATATATATATATATATATATATATATATATATATATACATATACTGTATATATGTGTGTGTTTATATACAAACCCGTTTCCATATGAGTTGGGAAATTGTGTTAGATGTAAATATAAACGGAATACAATGATTTGCAAATCCTTTTTAACCCATATTCAATTGAATGCACTACAAAGACAAGATATTTGATGTTCAAACTCATAAACTTTATTTATTTTTTGCAAATAAGGAACTTAGAATTTCATGGCTGCAACTCGTGCCAAAGCAGTTGGGAAAGGGCATGTTCACCACTGTGTTACATGGCCTTTCCTTTTAACAACACTCAGTAAAAGTTTGGGAACTGAGGAGACACATTTTTTAAGCTTCTCAGGTGGAATTCTTTCCCATTCTTGCTTGATGTACAGCTTAAGTTGTTCAACAGTCCGGGGTCTCTGTTGTGGTAATTTAGGTTCATAATGCGCCACACATTTTCAGTGGGAGACAGGTCTGGACTACAGGCAGGGCCAGTCTAGTACCCGCACTCTTTTACTATGAAGCAACGTTGATGTAACACGTGGCTTGGCATTGTCTTGCTGAAATAAGCAGGGGCGTCCATAGTAACGTTGCTTGGATGGCAACATATGTTGCTCCAAAACCTGTATGTACCTTTCAGCATTAATGGCGCCTTCACAGATGTGTAAGTTACCCATGTCTTGGGCACTAATACACCCCCATACCATCACAGATGCTGGCTTTTCAACTTTGCGCCAATAACAACCCGTATGGTTCTTTTCCTCTTTGGTCTGGAGGATACGACGTCCACAGTTTCCAAAAACAATTTGAAATGTGGACTTGTCAGACCACAGAACACTTTTCCACTTTGTATCAGTCCATCTTAGATGAGCTCAGGCCCAGCGAAGCCGACAGCGTTTCTGGGTGTTGTTGATAAACGGTTTTCGCCTTTGATTGATTGATTGAGACTTTTATTAGTAGATTGCACAGTGAAGTACAATATTTCCGTACAATTGACCACTAAATGGTAACACCCGAATAAGTTTTTCAACATGTTTAAGTCGGGTCCACTTAAATGATTCATGATACAGATATATACTATCAGATATATACTATCATTATAATACAGTCATCACACAAGATAATCACATTGAATTTTTTATATTATTTACATTCCGGGGTGTGGGGGGGTTAGGTTTGGTTGTTGTCATCAACAATTGAGAACAGAGAAATGGACATTGAAACAGTGTAGGTCTGACTTGGTAGGATATGGACAGCAAGTAATGGTCAGAGAGAGAGAGAGAGAGAGAGAGAGAGAGAGAGGAGAGAGAGAGAGAGAGAGAGAGAGAGAGAGAGAGAGAGAGATCTGAAGGCATAAGAGATCAGAAGGCATAAGAAAAAGTATCTGCATTTGATTGTTTACATTTGATTATTAGCAATCCGGGGAGGGTGTTAGTTTAGGTTGTAGCTGCCTGGAGGTGAACTTTTATTGCAGTTTTGAAGGAGGATAGAGATGCCCTTTCTTTTATACCTGTTGGGAGCGCATTCCACATTGATGTGGCATAGAAAGAGAATGAGTTAAGACCTTTGTTAGTTCGGAATCTGGGTTTAACGTGGTTAGTGGAGCTCCCCCTGGTGTTGTGGTTGTGGCGGTCATTTACGTTAAGGAAGTAGTTTGACATGTACTTCGGTATCAGGGAGGTGTAGCGGATTTTATAGACTAGGCTCAGTGCAAGTTGTTTTACTCTGTCCTCCACCCTGAGCCAGCCCACTTTGGAAAAGTGGGTAGGAGTGAGGTGTGATCTGGGGTGGAGGTCTAGAAGTAATCTGACTAGCTTGTTCTGGGATGTTTGGAGTTTAGATTTGAGGGTTTTGGAGGTGCTAGGGTACCAGGAGGTGCATGAGTAATCGAAAAAGGGTTGAACGAGAGTTCCCGCCAGAATCCTCATGGTGCTTTTGTTGACCAGAGAGGAGATTCTGTAGAGAAATCTCGTTCGTTGGTGAACCTTGGTTGCCATTTTATCACAGGAAAGATTAGCCTCTAGAATGGAACCTAGGTAGGTGACCTCATCTTTCCTGGTGATAACAATGTCACCCACTTTTATAGTGAAGTCATTGACTTTCTTAAGGTTGATGTGGGACCCAAATAGGATAGATTCCGTTTTACCCAAGTATATGGCTAGCTTGTTGTCAGCGAGCCAGGTGCAAGTTCTACAGAGCTCAGCACTGAGGATTTTCTCCACCTGTGACTTGTCCATGTCTGATACCAGCAAGGCCGAGTCATCTGCAAACAAGAACAATTCACAGTCGCATGCCGATGACAAGTCGTTTATGTATATTAGGAACAGTAAAGGCCCTAATATACTGCCTTGGGGGACTCCACAGCTCACTGAGAGGGGGGGGGGACACGGTGCCGTTTACCTCTATCACCTGCTCCCTCCCCTCCAAGTAAGATTGCATCCAGCTCCATGAGGTTTTGTTAAATCCGATTGCTCTGAGCTTATCCAACAGTATAGCGTGGTTAACGGTGTCAAAGGCCTTCTGAAGGTCCAGCATGACCATGCCGCAGTATTTGCCCGCGTCCACCTCATGTTTGATGTGGTCGGTCAGATAGAGAAGGCATGTGTCAGTGGGGTGGTTAGTTCTGAAGCCGGATTGGAATTTGTACATGAGTTTATTAGTGGCAAGGTAACTATCGACCTGTTCATAAACTATTTACTCCATTACTTTCGAAATGGAAATGAGAATAGAAACAGGTCGGTAGTTGCCAGGTTCCAATTTGCTTCCTTTTTTAAAGAGGGGAGTTACTCTTGCTATCTTAAAATCTTTTGGTACTTGGCCTTGTGTAATTGATAGGTTTATTATGTGCGTGATGATCGGGGCAATGATGGAGGCAGAGTCCCTGAGGAATCTAGAGGGAATATTATCAAGGCCGGTGGCTTTGTTTGGGTGGAGCACGCTCAATTTTTTAAACACCTCATCAGCTGTGACCATTTCTAATTTGCATAGGAGAGTTTTAACTTGCACTTACAGATGTAGCGACCAACTGTAGTTACTGAAAGTGGGTTTCTGAAGTGTTCCTGAGCCCATGTGGTGATATCCTTTACACACTGATGTCGCTTGTTGATGCAGTACAGCCTGAGGGATCGAAGGTCACGGGCTTAGCTGCTTACGTGCAGTGATTTCTCCAGATTCTCTGAACCCTTTGATGATATTACGGACCGTAGATGGTGAAATCCCTAAATTCCTTGCAATAGCTGGTTGACAAAGGTTTTTCTTAAACTGTTCAACAATTTGCTCACGCATTTGTTAACCAAGTGGTGACCCTCGCCCCATCCTTGTTTGTGAATGACTGAGCATTTCATGGAATCTACTTTTATACCCAATCATGGCATCCACCTGTTCCCAATTTGCCTGTTCACCTGTGGATGTTCCAAATAAGTGTTTGATGAGTATTCCTCAACTTTATCCGTATTTATTGCCACCTTTCCCAACTTCTTTGTCACGTGTTGCTGGCATCAAATTCTACAGTTAATGATTATTTGCAAAAAAAAAAAGTTTATCAGTTTGAACATCAAATATGTTGTCTTTGTAGCATATTCAACTGAATATGGGTTGAAAATGATTTGCAAATCATTGTATTCCGTTTATATTTACATCTAACACAATTTCCCAACTTATATGGAAACGGGGTTTGTATATTTATATGTGTGTGTATGTGTATATATATGTCTATATATATATATATATATAATGGTTGTCATTATATATATATATATATATATATATATATATATATATATATATATATATATATATATATATATATATATATATATATATATATATATATATATATATATATATATATATATATATATATATAATTTGTGTGTGTTTATATATATTTATGTGTGTATATGTGTGTATGTATACATATATGTCTGTGTATATGTATGTGTGTGTGTATGTATATATATATATATATATATATATATATATATATATATATATATATATATATATATATATATATATATATATATATATATATATATCCCTTAAAAAGTGGAATGCACATATAAAATGTGTTGTAATTCCTACACCGTTCACCTGATTTGGATGTAAATACCCTCAAATCAAAGCTCAAAGTCTGCACTTAAAGCACATCTTGATTGTTTCATTTCAAATCCATTGTGGTGTTATACAGAGCTGGAATACTGAAAATTGTGTCAATGTCCAAATATTTATGGACCTAACTGTATGTATGTACAGTATGTATGTGTATATACAGTATATGTATGTGTATATACGTATGTGTATATATATACACTACCGTTCAAAAGTTTGGGGTCACCCAAACAATTTTGTGGAATAGCCTTTATTTCTAAGAACAAGAATAGACTGTCGAGTTTCAGATGAAAGTTCTCTTTTTCTGGCCATTTTGAGCGTTTAATTGACCCCACAAATGTGATGCTCCAGAAACTCAATCTGCTCAAAGGAAGGTCAGTTTTGTAGCTTCTGTAACGAGCTAAACTGTTTTCAGATGTGTGAACATGATTGCACAAGGGTTTTCTAATCATCAATTAGCCTTCTGAGCCAATGAGCAAACACATTGTACCATTAGAACACTGGAGTGATAGTTGCTGGAAATGGGCCTCTATACACCTATGTAGATATTGCACTAAAAACCAGACATTTGCAGCTAGAATAGTCATTTACCACATCAGCAATGTATAGAGTGTATTTCTTTAAAGTTAAGACTAGTTTAAAGTTATCTTCATTGAAAAGTACAGTGCTTTTCCTTCAAAAATAAGGACATTTCAATATATATATATATGTATATATATGTGTGTGTGTGTGTGTGTGCGTGTATATGTGTGTGTATATTTGGGCGACCGGTGCAATGGGTGTCGAGTGAAACGAGTTAATAGTGTGAAATTCCAGTCCATAGTGGGGCCAGCAGGGGATCATCTTGAGTGGAGACAAGTCAGCAGCGCAGAGACATCCGCAACTGATGCACAGATGAGTGGTCCGTCCCCGGTCCCGACTTTGAACAGCTAGCGCATCAGCTATTAACCAATAACCTCTCCACGCAGGAGAGGGAGTCAGAGCAGAAAAGTGACGACAGATCAACTGGTTCAAAAGGGGGGTCTATTTAAAGGCTAGCATATACAAATTAGTTTTAAGATGGGACTTAAATGCTTCTACTGAGGTAGCATCTCTAACTGTTACCGGGAGGGCATTCCAGAGTACTGGAGCCCGAATAGAAAACGCTCTGTAGCCCTCATACTTTTTTTTGGGTTCTGGGAATCACTAATAAGCCGGAGTTCTTTGAACGCAGATTTCTTGCCTGGGCATATGGTACAATACAATCAGCAAGATAGGATGGAGCTAGACCGTGTAGTATTTTATACGTAAGTAGTAAAACCTTAAAGTCACATCTTAAGTGCACAGGAAGCCAGTGCAGGTGAGCCAGTATAGGCGTAATATGATCAAACTTTCTTGTTCTTGTCAAAAGTCTAGCAGCCGTATTTTGTACCAACTGTAATCTTTTACTGCTAGACATAGGAAGACCCGAAAATAATACGTTACAGTAATCAAGACGAGACGTAACGAACGCATGAATAATGATCTCAGCGTCGCTGGTGGACAAAACATAACGGAATGAATTTTTGCGATATTACGGAGATGAAAGAAGGCTGTTTTAGTAACACTCAATGTGTGACTCAAACGAGAGAGTTGGGTCGAAGATAATACCCACATTCTTTACCGAGTCGCTTTGTGTAATTGTTTGGTTGTCAAATGTTAAGGTGGTATTATTAAATAAGTACCGGTGTCAAGCAGGACCGATAATCAGCATTTCCGTTTTCTTGGCGTTGAGTTGCAAAAAGTTAGTGGACATCCATTGTTTAATTTCATTAAGACACGCCTCCAGGTGACTACAATCTGGCATGTTGGTCAGCTTTAGGGGCATGTAGAGTTGGATGTCCTCTAGTAGGGCCAACCTATCCATGAGAACGGTGCACAAAGAGCAGGGAGCCATACTCACGTTGTTTCTTTCACCGAGTCGAGTTCTTGATGTCTTCAGAGAAGTGGTCGTAACGTGTGGGGTAAGATTCCTTCAGACCGTTGCTGCCTTCACCGCGCTAAGCTTCGTTAGCTTAGCAGCTAGCTAGCTGAGAGAGGGGCGGTGAGACGGAGAGCGGGTGGTTTGCAAGTTAGATAAGACTACTAAGTATGTTTGGGAAGGAATAAACAAAGCTGTAAAACAATTAGAAGCACACAGATAGAAAGATAATACTTAGTTTTTTTCACAACAGCGAGCAGTCACTCACAGCAAACAGGAAATTATGATAATCGTGTGCCAGGGCATACATATATTAATTATTTAACTTTAAATCTCTGGAGTCAACTTCAGATCTATCTGTCATTTCTTTTTTTGATGTTGTTTTTTTGTTTGTTTGTTTTCTGCCCTTTTTGTCAAAACAAATTATGTTTTTGTTTATGGCAAACACACAAAATATGCACAATTTTACAGAAAAAATATTTTTCAAAGTGGAATATTTGATGTGAAGTAATCAAAGGCTTGGATAGGTCATTAATTCATAAAAACATTGATTTTGATTCAATATTATGTTTTGAGCAATGACAGTTTCAAAGGAAAAAAACTGCTTTGTTTTATTAATCAACATTGCAACTTTTTCTAAATTACATTTCACCTGTAAGCTTTTTTATTACACTTTTGTTACGTTTTTGTTTATTTTAATAGTATTTTTAGAAAGTGCCGTGGGCCTTTAAAACATTAGCTGCGGGCCGCAAATGGCCTCCGGGCCACAGTTTTGACACACCTGCTATAGATAATAAAAAATGTGATCTGAAAAGTCTATGGATAAAAATCAGAGCCTGGCGATGCATGCGTGTTTATCATAACGCACAGTCAGCATCTCTGCTTCAGTAAACAATGACGGTGATGACGTCACTGTCAGCGATACGAGCAACACTTGCTAACTTGTCAGCCACTTCTCCAAGAGACTCCTTTTGAACACTCCTCACACATTAACACTTCAAAAGGCACATATTTGTCCCGTTTGTTGACCTGCAAATTATGTTTTTGAGGTGGAGGAGTCCGGTCGTGTGCTGGTTAGCTTGGAGCTAACAGCTAGCCTGTCTCCATCCTCGAATGATGTCGATGCAGCAGGAGATACAAGTGAAGTTTCCATGGACTCACAAAGACTAAAACAACTCATTTACTGGAGCCATGGCACAGGATGAAGTTAAAAATGTTGACTTTACACTCACCTTAGTGTTTACCATGAAGTCTTTCTTTTGACAGCCCCTCGCGGTAAAGTTGTCCGAGTGCAAACTGAGGCAGTATTTATGATTGATAAACTTTTCGGCAAATCAAAATGTAAGAAATTGTACCGGAAAGTTTATTACTTTGAAGATGACCAATAAAAATGTGGAGAAGGCAGGGTCGTTAAAAAAAAAAATCTGCATCCCAGAGACACGCAAACTTTCGAAAATGCGCATCCTTTCTAATTTCAATGCGTAAAAAACACAAAAAGTGCGTTAACGCCAACAGTGAAGTAGCTTCGGTGTGTAGCAGGTGATTTCCCTCGGCACGGCGTACCTTGACCGACCCTGTTCTGGCTTGGAACACTCAAGACAAACGTGGCGCGCTGTACTACTTCTGACGTTATGTTTTCGCCAGGGTTTATTTGTCTGTTTGTTAGCAAGATAACTCAAACAGTTATTAGGATAATGTAAAAAACAATGCTTCTTATCTACTATGAAGAGAAACATACTTCACTTCCTGTTTCCTCTTTCTCCCCACTTTACGGCCTTGCACGCCCCCACATTACGGTCCCGCGCTGTGCAAAGGATTCTTGGAGTAGGAGTAGTTTATTTTCAGACCCTCCAAAGCAAAAATGCCAGAAAAAAACTAGACTCGCTAAGTTTTGGTTTGATACCGTCATGCGTCAAGGCAACATTGATAAGATTTTAAAACAGCAGTAACGCGGTATCCAAGTATTGTTCCATCCCTATTCGGAATACATATTTGGACTTTCAGCCTTCCAGTAAATGGATCTTATTAGAGGATGATAGGTGTACCCAATAAAGTGGTCATTGAGATTGTGTGTACAAGTGTGTAAGCGTGTGTAGTTGCAACCAGTTGAGTTCCCTGCTTGGATCAGTCCTGCTTGTATTCATAACACGCTGCGGCATTTTTTTCTCTGCATGTTTGCCCTCATAAATGTATTTGTGTGCAAGTGTGCGTGTGTTTGTGTGTCCGTGTGCATGCGTGTGTGTGCGTGCGCTACTTCTCCAGTACATCAGCCAACCCCCCACGCCCCTCGCTCCTTTCCTCCCTGCCGCTGTAGCCTCTAATGTAAGCAGCTCCATATAATATGCAGATAATGCCTGCGTCGGCGTGTCCCGTCCGTGTCGGCCCGCTGCATTACACCGGATCACACGACACGGGCCGGCCCCTGCAGGGATACAAGGCCCTTGTAATTGAAATGAATAAGCGAGGGGAAGGAACACGCCTTCACCAACCCCCTTGAAAGAAAAAAAAAAACCCCAAAACTTCTTCTCCTGTCAATTTATTCAGAAGGGATGCAGCCTTTAGATGGCGCCGCCACTCGTCACGGGGGCCGAGGCTGGCCCCGCGTGGCTGATGGGAAGTGGCACGGTCGAGGATTGGAGCGCCTCAGCGTGGGGTGCTGGAATGGGGACAGTCCCCCACGGTCCCGAGCTGCCTCTCCAACCCCTCCCCTCTCTTCCTTCTCCTCCATCTTTGCCTCTCGTGTGCAAATGCCGCGTCTCTCTCCTTCTTATGATCTTTTGCTCCTCTTCTTCTCCTTCGCTGTGATCTCCTTCTTCCTGTTTCCCTCCCACTCGCCCGCTTCCTCTATCTTTGTTTCAGTTTGTCTCTCTCCCCATGGCCCGTCCTCGCTTCATCTTCCTCCTTGTGTTCTCTCGTCTCTCTGCTGCCTTTTTTAAAAAACTTTTGTGTGGTGTGTGTGTGTGTGTGTGTGTGTGTGTGTGTGTGTGTGTGTGTGTGTGTGTGTGTGTGTGTGTGTGTGTGTGTGAGGAGAGGTGAGCTTCCCTGTCGCAAGTGAAGCAAAAAAAAGTAGTCCTGTTGTGGGTATCGCAGCACCTGTTAAAACTGGCTGCACTTTGTAAAACAGAATAATTTACATCTTTTTTAACGCCGACTTGTTTTTTTTTTGGCCACATCTTGTCCTCTCTTCAACTTCCTCGCCTAAGTTTTAATATTTTACTGGGGACGTTTTCATACCTTCTCCCTTCCCCCTCCGGCTCATGTTTTGGAAGTTTCTTGCAAAGTGGAACAAGAACACTCAGTGGATTGCAGACCTCCACCAAGGCCGCAAAAGCTGGACTCACAGCGCGGTTTAATGGTTTCTTTCTTAGACGTTTTTGCTCTTTTTACTGATTCTTGAACTTATAAAAATATCAATAACAGTAGTAGTAATGGAGTTGTTTCTCGTATGTATAAATTGTTTTCTACAAGTAAAACTAAGGGCCTGACTTACTAAAGATTTGCGTGTACTAAAACGTGCAAACTTGATAGCAAACGCAAAGCTGATGTACTAAACGTGTGCAAAGTGGATTGCGTTAGTTAATTGGCAGAATAAGGCTTGCAATCCATTTTGTGTGTTTGTCTTCATTAATATGCAGAATATATGCTTATCAAATCGGCCACATTATTGGGAGGAGAAGATACAAATATAATTATTTAGAATGTGCAATGTGATTTATCAACACTCATCACCATTTTGCGAGCACTATTTAGGGTTTTATTTTGCACGTCTAAAAAGTATGTGCAAACGGCCTCAGAATCAGTGCCACCGCTGCAAAGACAGATGATGAACAGAGAATTCTTCGTCATACGTGTGTGTCAACATATTTGCAGGGTCTGTCAGAAACAAAACAATATTAGACATAGTGTCTATTGCTGCTTAGTGGTTAGAGTGTCCGCCCTGAGATTGGTAGGTCGTGAGTTCAGACACCGGCCGAGTCATACCAAAGACTATAAAAATGGGACCCATTACCTCCCTGCTTGGCACTCAGCATCAAGCGTTGGAATTGGGGGTCAAATCACCAAAAATGATTCCCGGGTGCGACCACCGCTGCTGCTCACTGCTCCCCTCACCTCCCAGGGGGTGAGGGTGATGGGTCAAATGCAGAGAATAATCTCACCACACCTAGTGTGTGTGTGACAATCTTTGGTACTTTAACTTTAAATTTATTCAGCAACATCCTTTTATCGTTGTATATATTTATATGTATACAATTGCTGCATGTTGGGTGACTTAAGAGGCTGATTAAAACACATTTATTTATGTGTTTTGGGTGTTTGCTGGTGTTTTTTTTAATGCTGTTCAATTTTCACTTATAATATATATTAACACAGCCCCTACTGTGTGTGTATGTATATATATATATATATATATATATATATATATATATATATATATATATGTATATATATGTATATATATATGTATATATATATATATATAAAAAACTTTTGGAAGTATGCATTTTTTTTCATCCATAATAAGTCCAGCCTTTTTCCCATGAGCGCACCTTGGCTGCTGAAAAAAGTAGGTTTCGTTCTCAATACATTTAGACTAAGTCTAAAATGCCCATAAAAAGTGGTACATGCCCCCTACATTTTTGAAAACGCCAGATCGAGTGTCTCTGTGGTGATGCCCTGTATGGTACACGCAAATCCTCATTTAAAAATAAGGAACCACCTTTGAATTGTACACACAGTGTTAGTAGATAACACGCAACAAAACCACTAATATTACACACCATTTTATAGATTGCACACGCTCTTTAGCGCCTGGTACTAGGCTCTTAGTAAATCAGGCCCTAAGTCTGGATCCTTCACGATTCGATATGCAATATATGGCTCACGTTAACAATAATATGGTAGTATCCCAACTTGTAAGCTCAATCGGTTCTAAAACCAAGCTTGTAATACCAAACACTTGTCTTAAAGGCCTACTGAAATGAAATTGTTTTATTTAAATGGGGATAGCAGATCCATTCTATGTGTCATACTTGATCATTTCGCGATATTGCCATATTTTTGCTGAAAGGATTTAGTAGAGAATATCGACGATAAAGTTCGCAACTTTTGGTCGCTGATAAAAAAAGCCTTGCCTGTACCGGAAGTAGCGTGACGTCACAGGTTGAAAGGCTCCTCACATTTCCCCATTGTTTACAATGCAGCCAGAGCGATTCGGACCGAGAAAGCGACGATTACCCCATTAATTTGAGCGAGGATGAAAGATTCGTGGATGAGGAACGTGAGAGTGAAGGACTAGAGTGTAGTGCAGGACGTATCTTTTTTCGCTCTTTCCGTAACTTAGGTACAAGGGTTCATTGGATTCCACACTTTCTCCTTTTTCTATTGTGGATCACGGATTTGTATTTTAAACCACCTCGGATACTATATCCTCTTGAAAATGAGAGTCGAGAACGCGAAATAGACATTCACAGTGACTTTTATCTCCACGACAATACATCGGCGAAGCTCTTTAGCTACGGAGCTAACGTGATAGCATCGTGCTTAAATGCAGATAGAAACAAAAGAAATAAACCCCTGACTGGAAGGATAGACAGAAAATCAACAATACTATTAAACCATGGACATGTAAATACACGGTTAATGCTTTCCAGCCTGGCGAAGGTTAACAATGCTGTTGCTAACGACGCCATTGAAGCTAACTTAGCAACGAGACCTCTACAGAGCTAAGCTAAAAACATTAGCTATCCACCTACGCCAGCCCTCATCTGCTCATCAACACCCATGCTCACCTGCGTTCCAGCGATCGACGGAGCGACGATCATAGATGAGGTCGGCGGCCCGTAGACTGAGGAAGTCAAGGTGAGGTCACCGGCTAGCGCGTCTGCTATTCATCTCAAAGTCCTCCTGGTTGTGTTGCTGTAGTCCGCCGCTAATACACCGATCCCACCTACAACTTTCTTCTTTGCAGTCTTCATTGTTCATTAAACAAATTGCAAAAGATTCACCAACACAGATGTCCAGAATACTGTGGAATTTTGAGATGAAAACAGAGGTTTTTGTATTGGATTCAATGGGGCCGAATACTTCCGTTTCAACGATTGACGTCACGCGCATACGTCATCATACATAGACGTTTTCAACCGGAAGTTTAGCGGGAAATTTAAAATTGCACTTTATAAGTTAACCCGGCCGTATTGGCATGTGTTGCAATGTTAAGATTTCATCATTGATATATAAACTATCAGACTGCGTGGTCGGTAGTAGTGGGTTTCAGTAGGCCTTTAAATAAGTGTAGCCCATTGAAATTAATTGAAATCCATTTATTCTGTGTTACATTCTAAAACTTAATTTTAACATGTAACACACCATTTAAAAAGAAAAGCTATCTTTTAGAAGAAAAAGAAGAAGACATAATACAATAGAATGTACTACAAACAACTACAGTAGTTTAAAGAAGTAATGTAAAAATAATGTACAGCATTTACCTCTTCCAGCAGACTGAAGACGACTTCAAAATCATTGTTGGTCTGTTCTGATTGGCGTCTTGCCCTCTCTTTTGATCCAACATGGAGATTGAGCCAAGTTACCGAGGAGAAAACACTGGTCAATAAGGTTGGGAGAGCGTTAACAATGTCCATAACTTTGGCTTTCGCATAGCAGAGAGTAATTGCGTTAAAGTGGATATTCCTAGTTACTTCCACCCATTATTAGAGTAGTGGGAAAAGACTGGACACTTTTCAGGCAATGTGCTAGAAGTGTCATTACCCCTGGGAGCTGCTGACTTCCCATAAAACGAGTTTGGCCTATGCTGGGCAGCAGAGCGACAGACAACCTGGACACCACAGTCGAAGCTGGACCACTGCTAGGGCTGAGCGAAATATCGAGTTTGTAAGATGTATCGATATATTTTTAAACAAGATATGAATTAAGAAAGTATCGTAATAACGATATAATTTATGTCACGTTTATATGACCAAACACCGCTTATTTGTTGTGTTCCTTGATTCTCCCCCGCTCCCCACTCCCTCTCAACACTCCATGGGCTACTAAACCCCTCCCTTTCCTCCTTCCAAGACGGGCTTGCACGTATAAGAACGTCCATGATTGGTTGGTTGTATACTATGATGAGTCACGATTAGTTGAGATTAAGGCAAAACATTAGGGACAGGCCAACCAGAGGCAAGATAGGGCAGGTCATGGAACCAGGAAGGAAAATCACAACAGACATCCAAAATGTTGACGAGAGAGTCGTAGAATAGAAGACGAAATATTCAAGCGGGCGATTTATATATTAAAAAAACTAGTGGAATATGGCAGAGGGATTCTCTTCT
Organism: Entelurus aequoreus; assembly: GCF_033978785.1. Classification (NCBI taxonomy): domain Eukaryota; kingdom Metazoa; phylum Chordata; class Actinopteri; order Syngnathiformes; family Syngnathidae; genus Entelurus; species Entelurus aequoreus. Next base: position 40,393,843 of record NC_084734.1, read on the forward strand.
TTAGATTTTTCTTTTAGCAATGTAGACGATGTCCAGAAAACCCACAATGTGTCTACTTGGCCACATTTGGACAAATGTGGATAAAACATTCATTTGAGTTGTTTACCATGTAAGCTCAAATCAAAACTGTTCTCGAGTTGCCTATTTCTCACGAGAAATTCTGCCAAAAATGTCTGCTGAAGTGAGGAATATTATAGCCGCACAATTAAGTCAAGTCACTTACTTGGTGCTGACCAGAACCGTACGTGTGTGACAGTCCTTTACATCGACTGGGAATTAAAAAGTGCCTGCCAGCAAATGTATTTTTTATCTGAGTTTTATACATTTTGTATTATTTGCCAGCTATGTTATTTATTTTACGTAGAAATAATATTTTTCTATTTTATTTATGTTATGCAATTCTGTGTTACTTAAACAGTTTATTTACTGTGCTGTTAATACCCATCTTGACCAACTGGGTTAATAAAAGTGCCACTGACAAGCCGGGCCTATTTCTCACAAGAAATTCTGCCAAAAATGTATGCTGAAGTGAGGAATATTATAACCGCACAATTAAGTCAAGTCACTTACTTGGCGCTGACCAGAACCATACGTGTGTGACAGTCCTTTACAGTACAGTTGTCATTCACTTCAATTTCAGTGAATCTTGCTCAAAATTTAATATCTTTATATGTATACTTTCACCAGAAAATATATTGAGAAATATATCGAATATCGAGTTCAAGTAAAAATATATAGAGATATACTTTTTTGTCCATATCGCCCAGCCCTAACCACTGCTAATGGTTTCAAATGGTTGGAAAGCAAAGTTATGTCGATCTCTAGCAATAAACTAATGCTAGCAAAGAAGTCCGGATGTTTTGGGGCGGATCATACGGGGTCCACTGTGTAATTTGCTATGCCAACTAGCAGAGGGGAGGCTTCTAACTCATAATTCTGCTCGCAACTTAAAGCGTAACAAAAATCAGAGCGACAGCTCGTATGGGGTACTACTGTATCTCAAGACTTCAAAGTCTGGGCTAGTTTCTGTAAACCAGGCTGACAATGTGTTACAATATATATTTCTACGTTGATTATTTGGTCAAATTAAAATAATAATTAAATAATTTTAAAAAATTCAAGATTGTTCATAACGTGTGCTGAGATTTACACAAAAAGTCAATGCAAAGCGTGACATACTTTATTTCCAAGCGTCTAAAAGCTTGCCCACATTATCTAACACAGTCAGAAAGTTGTTCCCTCAGTAAACGATGAAATCATGAAGCGAGACCTTCAGCTGTAATAGAATAAATGTCAGTCTTCATTGCGACAACATAAACCCATTAATTTGATACGTTTAGCGTTAGCTTTCAGTTTACCAAATAAATGGCAACTACTGTACAATATTTTACAAACGGAGTAGTGCTTATTTAATGTGATTTACCTTAAATCTCCTCTATTTTGACGTGTAGCCTCGATCAACCTACAAGATCGCAGAGTCCTTTTTTGTTATAGTTCGCTGAGTTGGTCATCTTTTTGTAGTCTTAGAAAGTTTCTTCAGCTTTTCGCCAATGTGTGTGGCTGTGCATCCTACATTTAAGTCCACCAGATGTTCTTCATGTGACTTGCATCAGAACCACAAGAATGTCGTAAGCCGGATATCATAGTTGAAGGCATCGCAAGGCTTGGTGTTGTGATATAAGATGGCTGCCACAAAGTAATGCAATTTAATATACAATCTACCACATGGTCAAATACAGCATGAAAAATAAATAACTGATCTGCGGCGTGGTTTGTCAATTTTGGTAAAAAGTTCGATATACTGTATTATATGTATTATGACACTCCTGACTCTACAATTCCCAGAATGCACTATAATGTTTGGCACTAGATGCTATGTTAGATTCCTTGAACACTTGTTGCGAGGCACAATTCTCAGGGAGAGTTCCTATGATGATATATTAGTGCATTTCAACCATGTCTATTGGACTGTTTGATTGACAAACGCCATGTTGCTAAACATAAGAAACCATGCTGGGTTCTTGTTATAAGACTGGAGATAAACATCAATTTACAAATTATAGACCTGTTTCTCTACTTCCACAATTTTCTAAAATCATTGAAAAACTGTTCAATAACAGATTAGAAAGTTTCATAAATAAAAATAGAATACTCGAAGAGAACCAATATGGATACAGAGCTAATGTTTCAACTTCAATAGCTTTAATTGAAATTACAGAAGAAATTACCAATGCAATAGATAGTAAAAAATGTGCTGCTAAAATAATGCTATTTGGTAACAGTAGAAGAGAAAGTCAAACACAAATACAAATAGACGGAATAGAAATTGAAAGAGTAAATGAAACCAAATTTCTAGGTATAATGATTGATGATGAATTGAACTGTAAATCTCACGTAAAAAATATGCAACATGAAGTTGCAAGAAATACGTCAATAATGAATAAAGCAAAACATGTTCTAGACCAAAAATCCCTTCATATTCTCTACTGCTCACTAGTGTTACCATATCTGAGCTACTGTGTAGAAATATGGGGAAATAATTACAAAAGTACACTTCATTCATTAACGGTGTTACGAAAAAGATCAGTTAGAATAATACATAATGTTGGATATAGAGAACATACAAACCCTTTATTTATTGAATCAAAAATACTGAAATTCCACGACATAGTGAATTTGCAAACAGCTAAAATTATGCACAAAGCAAACTATAACCTGCTACCCAAGAATATACAACAATTCTTCTCAAAAAAAGAGGAGAAATATAATCTTAGAGAAAAACGTAATTTAAAACATTTGTTTGCACGTACAACACTTAAGACCTTCAGTATATCAGTATGTGGAATTAAATTATGGAATGGATTAAGCAAAGCAATCAAACAATGTACTAATATGATCCACTTCAAGAAACTCTTCAAACTTAAAGTGTTTACAAAGTACAAAGAAGAAGAACCATGACAAACATTCTCAATTTATTTCATCCATCCATTCATTCATTCTTAAAGTAATCTTACTTATCTCATCATATGAAATATGACTTACTTCACCAATTATTATTATTAAATTCTTACTATTATTTATTTATTTATTTATTTTTATTGTGATTACTTATGGAGTTTATTGTGAAAAAATTGTGAACAGGAAGTGAACAAAAAGTTTTGCAACTGTTATGTGAAGAAAAGGGGTAGGATTAAATAAGCTCTGCTTCTTCCTACTCCTTTTCGAACATGTTGAAAAGAGAAACTGGAAATTTTGATGTATCATGTTGTAAGCCTGCATGTTCGAAATAAACTCAAACTCAACTCAACTCAACTCAACTCAACTTTCAGTCTGCATGTGAACTTTTAGGTGGAATTCCAAGTTGTTCGACCACTAAACCGTGGGGTCCTGAGGGTAATGTTAACCTGCATTCTTCAGTCATTCGAATCCAAAGGTAATCTTTTTCACCATTTCACTAAAAATGATGATCTGATTTGTGGTGCTTTTAAACAAACAAAAACATAGACATAATCCACCTTCAGTCCTCTTTACACTTCACCTATCTGTGGGTTAGTTAGTCAGGTTGGATTAGTTTCCAACCTTCATACCACAAAAACCTACCCCCCCCCCTCCCCCCCTTCTCTGGGCCTATGGCGGCCCCCGGTCCCCCCCCCCCCACACCCCCACCCTCTCCCTTGGGTGTGCCATGAGAACAGATCATTGTCATCTTTTTCTCTCTCTATCTGCTCGCTGCTTTGGTGACACGCACATTATTTACTTTATGACCGAGGACTCCATCGAAGGCGGCCCCCACCACTCCTAAGCCTCCCCTCCTCTTCCATCAGTCACATGCCACACAATGGCTTCCTGCTTATCTGCGCGAGTGTCCTTTTTTTACGGCACTTCAGGGCGCCGTAACACGCCGTAAATTCCGCTGCATGAGTCTTCCAGACCCGCTGCGCATTTGGATTGGCCCAGACTGCGAAAGTGGCCGTGAAAAAAATTACGACTGTTTTCCTCCTCTCCGTGTGTGTGTGTGTGTGTTTGTGTGTGTGTGTGTGGGTGTGTGTGTGTGTGTGTGTGTGTGTGTGTGTGTGTGTGTGTGGTTGTAAACACCCTCCCAAACTTCCATCCCCTCTTGTAAGGATTCCTTCAGGAGAGAATAAATAAGGTGATGATTATTTTTGTATTGTTCCGCCCCACACGATACAAAAAATAAATAAATAAAAGCTGTCGCAAAAGTCAAGGATGACATCGCTGACCATGTCCGGCAGCCCAATTACCCCTTTGCCAAATACCGCTCTGCGGCGACGGTGGGGCCCCCGTAACACATGGTGTGTGTTACCATGGTGTGTGTTACCCCCCAATTATTCCTGCATAAGCAGATTGTGTGCAACATCAAACTGGCGATGGGATGGCTGGTGTGCGGGCCGCCTCCAGCAGAGTGCTCTTTCTTTCCTATCATTTGATCTCATATTGTAATCCCAGGTGCTTTGAATAATTTATGGGATACAGCTTCTCGTTAAACAATAATTTATATGTGTCTATGAGAATTGATTCCACAGGAATGCACATCTAAATAATGAGAGAATCTGCTGCATTTCATCTATAAGAAGCAGCGCTGGGATAATAATAGCAAAACAAAGGCTGCTGCTTTGCAACAACAACAACAACAGCCGCAATAATAATGATAAGAATAATAACAATAAAAGAAAGTAAAGCGGTGGAGATTTATTGCGGCTACAATTTAAATGAGTTTAACGAACTTCCTGGAACGAGTCACAATGTTGACATTTACTTTTATTCTGCTTTATGTCATCCCGGCGGTGCATTTTATATTGACGAAATTAACCGCAAAGGTTTACATCGCTGAAGTAACCTTTGCCTTTAGATGATATCAGGGCCATTTCACTGAATCTGTGCCATTTGTTTGTTGTAACCCTCAAATACATTTACATTTCTGTCTTTATTTATAACTTTAAATCTGGTAAAGCAAATATTGAACCACTCCAAATGTATATTGGCCCACCTCAGTCAGTTTAACTTAATTTTGTACAAAGTTCCTAGGCTAAAAATGACTTATTTAAGTAACAGGACTGAATGTAACAGGGGTGAGACTTGAAGCAGAGACTTAAAAAAGACAGGAAATATAACCACGTAATTTATGTTGACACTAATCACATTATAGAGATTCAAGAAAAATATCTTAAAAATAAACAAATAACATCATATAACTGTTTAGGGATCAGGACTGTGTTGAGAGTTTAACCCCCCCCCCCCAGTCATACTGTAGTTGAAAGATAAACAGAAAATACTTACTTTTGGCCTTCCTGCAGAGAATCTGAATGATGCAACTTCATGTGGACCATGTGACTTTTTTACAGGGTTAATGTGTTAGGGTAACAGGACTGACATGACTAAAATAGGAATTTTAACTAACTATAATAAAAGAAAATTAAAGAATACTTGCTAGCTAAGGAGTAACACACATATGTGAACTATATAACAATTATGAAGGATTTGAAATATTATATTTCTTTATTATCCCTAATATAATTCAAATTTTAGGACCAGGCAACAAATGCTATTTTATGCTGTAATATATTACTATACTGTATACATTGTATGTAAAACTTGGTCCAAAGTGGCAACATCCTCCATGAACTTTCTCTGTGTCGCGATGACCTCACGATTCCCTCTCTTCTACCTACTTTTATCGAGGGGGGGAGGGGGCATCCATCCTCATGCATGATGAATTTATTGTTAATGCAAAAGGCTTGTAGCGCCCAGTGCTAATGCCCTGGGAGAAATGATGCAACTGATTCCTTCTGAGGCGGAACAATCCGGATGTTCATCAGAAGAGTGTGTGTGTGTGCGTGTGTGCGTGTGTGTGTGTGTGTGTGTGTGTGTGTGCGTGTGTGTGTGTGTGTGTGCGTGTGCGTGAGAGAGAGAGAGAGAAAGGAAAGCTGAAGCTTCAGAATAGTATATCAGTGCTTATTGTCTGAAACCATGTAAGTCCACTTTGAGACTACAGTTTGACTTTTGACCGTAATGCTAACATCTGTGCACATGTCTTCAGCTAGTTTTGCCTAGCTAAACATCAATGGTGAAATAGTGGAGTAACTTGCAATAGGATATCATGACAGTGTGTGTAAATGTTAAAAGACAAAAATTATAGTTTCAATGGTTACGTACATATTCATATTTGTTATAGCAAATTTTTAACAATTATTTCCACAGAAGTGTCCATCAGGCATCAACACGTACTGTATGAACGCGATGCACTTCAATGTACATTGCTAGGTATGTAGGGACTAAATCAGTGGTTCTTAACCTTGTTGGAGGTACCGAACCCCACCAGTTAATATGCGCATTCACCGAACCCTTCTTTAGTGAAAAATAAAGAAGTGTTATATGTTTTTGGTAACACTTTAGTATGGGGAACATATTCTAAGTAACAAATATTTAATTTAGAGTTATTTGGTTAGGGTCAGGGTTAGAAAGTTAGGGTTATAATAAGGCCATGCCGAATAAGGCATTAATAAGTACTTAATAATGATGAATTAAGAGCCATTATGTTACTAATTTGCATGTTAATAAGCAACTAATTAATGGTGAATATGTTCCCCATACTAAAGTGTTACCATGTTTTTTTACTGGTGCATAAAATGAACCGTGCATGAACATCACCTTGTTCAAACAACAAAACCAACACAGTGCATACATTCACAACAAATTACACACCTGCAAATCAGTCAGCTGTTGCCGTATCCGTAATACGCCGATAGGGAGAAGTTTGTATTTACACGATGAGTCGGGTGTGTTTTGACCTCCGATCGAACCCAGGTTAAGAACCACTGGACTAAACTCAACTGTTAATGCACACTTTGATTTGTAAACATTTTTATTTGTACTTTGATGAAACAGCATTCACACAGAAAAGTGCTTGGATGAGGAACGTGACTTTTCAAGTAAGAATCAGAAGTCGCTAAATTGAGTTTGATTTTTGCATGCTTGTTGAAATCAGGTGGCTAAATTAACTACAGGGCTAACTTGGTTTTCGTTACATTCCAAAAGGTCCCATGAAAACCAAATTATACGGAAACCAAAACAATTTTTCTCACAAGAAATTATGTGAATCCAATGAATCCGTCCCGGACACCCAAACATATGAACACACACACATTTTATAAAGAATAGTAATAGTGCTATGAAGAAAACAATGCAAAATACAAAAACATGATGAATGAAATTAGGGACTCACAATTGATTTTTTTTTTAAGGCGATGCTGAAACCGATAACTTTGTGCTTCTCAAGACCAATCTATCAATTTTAACTGTAGTTTGTGCATATCTTTTTTTCCAGCGGGTTTTGGAGCAGCTTCTTGAGCAGCAGGTGTTTTCTTAGGGTTTTAAAACCCTGTCTTACTGATGCTGGCTTTTCAGCTCACTGATAAGGTTTGATGTGTTCAAGCTCAATGTTTTTTTCCCTGCTTGCGGAATACTTGCAAAACATTTGGGTCGAATGGCATGCGAAATATCTTCCTTTAAAACGATGAAAAAGTCTCACATGATTGACGCCATGTTTGTTTACAATGAGCTAAGGGACAGTTTTCGATAGCACGGCACATGGTAAAAGGAGCGCTTTATTTACTAATTCTACAAAACAGGTAATATCGTCTCATTGGAGCGTTTTTTTCTTTTTTTTTATCTGAGCTTTTTTTCATTGTTATCAGATTTATTGTTGTCATGATTCCTCATATTGGCCCCATAAATATCGTAAAGATAATTATGCACCCCTTAATTAAATGGATACGTAAACATTTGACATCACTTTTCTGAAGACTCTTGTTGGCAAAACAGTGATGAGCTGAGAGGGAGGAAGAGAGGGAAGAGCCAGGCGGTTGTCATCTTTTTATTTGGATAGGCGGGCAAACAAAGTAGTTTGTTAAGCGCAATAATTAAGACACTCCAAAACCGAGACGGTATACGTAAATTGAGGCACAATTTTGGGGGAAATATTTTTAGTCAAAAATCTAATCACACGAAAAGTGGGGTACTGTAAACTGTACTTAAAAATCTGTAGATTTGACAGTAAATAACTTGCAGCTCAGTCACCAGAATTTACAAAAACATTCACACAAAATTATTGTAAATTGAAAAGCGATACCACTGTTATTTTTATTTTAAAATCCTGGCGACTGAGCTGACAGTGTTTTTTTACGTAAAATCTACCGTTGTTTTTATAGTGCATTACTCTAAATAAAAAAACAGTACCAACGTTAATTTATGGTAACATTCTGGCGATTCTGCTATTTTCTTTCAGTATACAAAGTGCTTGGATGAAAAATGTAATATTTTTAGTTAGAGAACTGATGAGAAAGATTTAAATTGGCTAAACTATGTATTTATATACGCTTGTTTAAATTGTGTGGTGAACTTTGCTGTTAACCCTTGGAATATATTGATTATTATTGTTTTCATATTCTTCAAAGGAAGTTGTTATATTTAACAAACTCATCAAGTATGTACACCTTCTATAGAGATGTAAAATATACAGTATTTGAGTTATGTATTTGTAACACAAAACTGTTACACTAGTGGTGTCAAGCGAATTAAAAAAAAAGTTGATTAATAATCATGATCTGTAATGAATTAGTCTAATTAATCGCTTTTTTATCTCACCTAAAAATGCTGCGAAAAGCCTTCAATTTGAGGTATTTTCATTTAAATTTAATTCATAGGATAGATATATAAATTGAAAAAGTAACTTTATAAAGTTATTTGTTTCAACAGAGGTGAACAAATACAGTGTTTAATAAAATATAAAATACCAGGTACTTATAAAGTGTTAGTTAATATATAAAAACACTTTTCTGAGCATTTTAAAAATGTTTTTTGTTGAACTTGTTGCCTTTCCTCTGCTTCAGATAAAATTTAATAAATACAAAAGACTCATCAACTACAGTGCTAGGTTTTGTTAAAGATAGTGGTTTAAGGGAGAAAATTAATCAAATAAATGTCTACATCTATCACAATTACATGTTAAACTTTGTAAAACAGATCAGAGGGAATTTTGGCTTTTGAATGACTTTCCTGACTGTCAATCACATATGTCTAATACACGTAATAATGGATTAGATTTATATAGCGCTTTTCTAGACACTAAAAGCGCTTCAGAGAACTGAGAACCCATCTTTCATTCATACCACATTCACACATTGATAGTGGTAAACAACATTTGTAGCCACGGCTGCTTTGGGGTATTGTGACGAAAGCGTGGCTGCCAATTTGCGTCTACGGCCCCTCTGACCACGACCAAACGTTCATACATTACGTACATTTATGTATTATCCAATGTTTGAAACCTTGTTTAACAACAGAACACAGTTATTTATTTGCGAGTTTTGGTTTTAATTTGTTCAGCATACATTGTTGTACATGTAATAAATCACATATTGATGCACAGATATGGTATAATTGTATAAATTCAGCTTAATGTAGGACAAAACAAACCTAGAAGTGACGTAATTTCTCTACAACTTGTGTAATAAAAAAAAGCGTAATTTTATCCAAGTTAAAAACAAGACAACACGTATACAAACCATGGACACAGTCGTTTACATCACCTTAGTCAAACTTTTAACGCCTGACTTCCAGTTACATCCGGTACGCGGAAGTAAACGGAATCAAAGATTTATAGATCATTGGAATCGCGGATGGAATCAATGTTTGCTAAAAACAAAGTCTAAATGCGGAAAGTTGGGAAAATTGTCGTAATGTGACTGAGTTGGTGTCATTGACAGGAAAAGGGGAAATCATGTTTACCGTGCAATAGGGCTGGGCGATTATATGATCGTGATCGCAATTAATTTGAGTTTGATCACGGTGATCAGCTGATAGCATATTTCATCCATCAAAAGTCTGTTAGAAGTTATCGTAGAAGTAAACAGTAGGGAAGCAACTATGCTCGGTATAATCCTGCACGGAACAATCCACCTTTATTGACCGTGATCCTGTGTGTGTCTGTGAATGTGTGTTTGTGTATGTTTGCATGTTTGTGTGAAAGTGTGTCCATGTGTGCGACTTCCCGTTCCACCGTCGCAAACGTCAGTCTCGTCACTACGTAATGAATGTTCAATCAGCGTTGTGCCTCTTGCCCTTACACAGCTGGAAGTGCAGCCCAGAAGAACAAAATAAAGAAATATGACTAACACTCGCATAGAAGTTTAAACACAACATTTAAAAGGAGCAGCGACTTTACTTTTTACTATCTGCTGCAGCTCACCAGTAATCGTGCCCTGAATGCGGACTTGCAGGCACTCAGAACGTCTATGTGACTGTATTAGTCCCGACTGGGAGAATCAACACAACCACTAATTTAATCAAAAAAATAAATTTTTATATCTAAATATTTTTGTTCAGACTTTTTGTTTATGTGTCTGCAAATATTCCACTCCTCTGGTGTAAAGTGTACTATAAAAAAAACTCTGCAGACAGACAATTTGTTTTCTATTTTGTTTGTGGATAAAAAAACATTTTGTTCCTGAAATAATGGTTAAAAATTGTTTTATGTGTTGGTACACATTATTTTACAGTATTTGGAAAATGATATAGATCCAGATACAAATTTTTTCTCCCACATCAGTAATAGTTGTTTTTATTATACAGATGATCAATATAATAGCAACATTGAATGTGATAACAAATTGTCAATTATTCATTTTAATAGTAGAAGCTTGTATGCAAATTACAATAACATTAAGAACTTTTTGGAACACATCAACGAACCCTTCAAAGTGATTGCTGTCACAGAAACATGGATTGATGATAAAAAAGGAATAGATTTTGATCTGGAGGGATATGAACTAAACTACATCAACAGAACCAACAAAAATGGAGGAGGAGTAGCTGTGTACGTGATGAAGAACCTGAACTACAAAGTGGTAAAAAACATGTCATTTGCCATTGATAATATCTTAGAATGTATAACCATTAAAATATGTCAGGAAAAAAGCAAAAACATATTCATCAGTTGTATATATAGATCACCTAAATCAAGTATAGAAACATTTGAAGAATGGATCAAGGCAACTTACATGGACAATGGTCAAAGAATAATGTTCTTATGTGGTGACTTTAATATTGACTTATTGAACCCCAACAAGCAAAAGTCTATTGATGACTTCATTGATACAATGTACAGCATCAGTCTATATCCTAAAATCACAAGGCCAAGCAAAATCACAGCACACTGTGCCACGCTTATTGATAATATTTTTACCAATGATTTTGATAATAACACTACAAGTGGTCTACTTATAAGCGACGTTAGTGATCATCTGCCAGTTTTTACAATATATAATGGAAACTACAAGAAGAACATGGAAGACAAAAGGACATTTCGAAGACTATGCACAGAGAAGAGGATGACTGCCTTCAAAATTGAGCTACAAAAGCAAGATTGGGACAATGTGTATAATGAAAAAGAGGTTGATGAAGCATATGAACATTTCTTAAACAAGTTCATAATACTTTATGACAAACATTGTCCATGGATACAACTCAGTAACAAGCAGAGAAAGAATAATCAACCATGGATGACAAAAGGATTAAAAAATGCTTGTAAGAAGAAGAATACACTATATAGAGAATTTATAGCACAAAGAACTATAGAGGCAGAAATTAAGTACAAAAAGTATAAAAACAAGTTAACAGACATACTACGATCATGTAGAAAAGAATATTACAGTGAATTGTTGGACAGGAACAAAAATAATATGAGAGCAACATGGGGCATCCTCAATAGCATTATTAAAAATGGAACTAAGAGGGACTACCCTCAATACTTTTTAGATGAAAATAAAAAAAATGACAACATAAAGGAAGTAGTTGAAAGCTTCAATAATTATTTTGTAAATATTGGACCAAAATTGGAAGAAAGGATTCCAGACCCAGTTCCAATTGAGGACTATAATGATACCATAGAGCGAAATCCCAACTCCATGTTCCTCAGTAATGTGACACAGGAGGAAATAGTTACAATCGTGAAAAAATGTAAATCTAAGACTTCAACTGATTGTAACGGAATTGATATGGAAACGATAAAAAAGGTTATTGAAGAGATCTCAGGACCATTAATGTATATTAGTAACCTATCATTTCAAACAGGTACATTTCCAAACAAAATGAAAATAGCTAAAGTTGCACCAATTTATAAGACTGGAGATAAACATCAATTTACAAATTATAGACCTGTTTCTCTACTTCCACAATTTTCTAAAATCATTGAAAAACTGTTCAATAACAGATTAGAAAGTTTCATAAATAAAAATAGAATACTCGAAGAGAACCAATATGGATACAGAGCTAATGTTTCAACTTCAATGGCTTTAATTGAAATTACAGAAGAAATTACCAATGCAATAGATAGTAAAAAATGTGCAGCAGCGGTTTTTATGGATCTAACTAAAGCATTTGACACAATTAATCACAATATTTTAATCAAAAAACTAGAACGATATGGCATCAGAGGGTTAGTCTTAAACTGGATAAGAAGTTATCTAACGAACAGGAAACAATACGTGAAGCTAGGCGAACACACGTCTACAACGCTAAATATATCCTGTGGTGTACCTCAGGGATCAATACTAGGACCTAAATTATTCAATCTCTATATAAATGACATTTGTAAAGTTACAAAAGATTTAAAGTTAGTATTATTTGCGGATGATACAACAGCGTTTTGTTCAGGAGAGAACACACAGGAGATAATACAAATAATAACAGAAGAAATTAACAAATTAAAAAGATGGTTTGACAAAAACAGACTATCGTTGAATCTTAGTAAAACTAAAATAATGCTATTTGGTAATAGTAGAAGAGAAAGTCAAACACAAATACAAATAGATGGAATAGAAATTGAAAGAGTAAATGAAACCAAATTTCTAGGTATAATGATTGATGATAAATTGAACTGGAAATCTCACGTAAAAAATATACAACATAAAGTTGCAAGAAACACGTCAATAATGAATAAAGCAAAACATGTTCTAGACCAAAAATCCCTTCATATTCTCTACTGCTCACTAGTGTTACCATATCTGAGCTACTGTGTAGAAATATGGGGAAATAATTACAAAAGTACACTTCATTCATTAACGGTGTTACAAAAAAGATCAGTTAGAATAATACATAATGTTGGATATAGAGAACATACAAATCCTTTATTTATTGAATCAAAAATACTGAAATTCCACGACATAGTGAATTTGCAAACAGCTAAAATTATGCACAAAGCAAACTATAACCTGCTACCCAAGAATATACAACAATTCTTCTCAAAAAAAGAGGAGAAATATAATCTTAGAGAAAAACGTAATTTAAAACATTTGTTTGCACGTACAACACTTAAGACCTTCAGTATATCAATATGTGGAATTAAATTATGGAATGGATTAAGCAAAGCAATCAAACAATGTACTAATATGATCCACTTCAAGAAACTCTTCAAACTTAAAGTGTTTACAAAGTACAATGAAGAAGAACCATGACAAACATTCTCAATTTATTTCATCCATCCATTCATTCATTCTTAAAGTAATCTTACTTATCTCATCATATGAAATATGACTTACTTCACCAATTATTATTATTAAATTCTTACTATTATTTATTTATTTATTTTTATTGTAATTACTTATGGAGTTTATTGTGAAAAAATTGTGAACAGGAAGTGAACAAAAAGTTTTGCAACTGTTATGTAAAGAAAAGGGGTAGGATTAAATAAGCTCTGCTTCTTCCTACTCCTTTTCGAACATGTTGAAAAGAAACTGGAAATTGTGATGTATCATGTTGTATGCTTGCATGTTCGAAATAAACTCAAACTCAAACTCAAACTCAAAACCTCAAATTTAAACTGCACTTTAATGTCATTTCAGTAAATATAAGATACAGAAATTTAGTTTTAAAAACTTCACGATGTGGGTGACCGTTTGTTTGCCAAAGCACTGGTGAGAAGCACTGATGTATACAAGTGGTTAAATAATACACATAATGATTTACCATTTGAGTGTTGATTAGTAAATGTTAACTTGAAATAAAAGTCTTATAGTATTCACTACACCAATTATACTTTAATCACTGCAGAATGTTTGCGATGACGAGCAAAAAAAAACTAAAGAACTTTGGTAGGCAAAAAAGTTGTTCTCTTTACCCCCACAAAACGTACCGAAAAAGAAGCGAAACCATAGCCCTAAACCAGGTATGGACTGTAGCGTGGGTTACTTCAATCAATCAATCAATGTTTACTTATATAGTCCTAAATCACAAAAGTCTCAAAGGGCTGCACAAGCCATAACGACATCCTCGGCACAGAGCCCACACTAGGGACGTCGATGTGAATGACTATGAGAAACCTTGGGGAGGATCGCATATGTGGGTAACCCCCCTCTAAGTACAGTCCCTAGTGGATCCAACATAACAGTGAGAGTCCAGTCCATAGTGGGGCCAACAGGAGACCATCCCGAGCGGAGACAGGTCAGTAGCGCAGAGACGTCCCCAACCGATGCACAGGCGAGCGGTCCACCCCGGGTCCCAACTCTGGACAGCCAGCACCTCATCCATGGTCACCGGAACCGGAATAACCCGGCGAGGGGGCAAAGGAGAAAAGAAAACGGCAGATCAACTGGTCTAAAAAAGGGGGGTCTATTTAAAGGCTAGAGTATACACATGAGTTTTAAGATGGGACTTAAATTATTCTACTGAGGTAGCATCTCTAACTGTTACCGGGAGGGCATTCCATAGTACTGGAGCCCGAACAGAAAACGCTCTGTAGCCCGCAGACTTTTTTTGGGCTCTCGGAATCACTAATAAGCCGGAGTTCTTTGAACGCAGATTTCTTGCCGGGACATATGGTACAATACAATCAGCAAGATAGGATGGAGCTAGTATTTTATACGTAAGTAGTAAAACTTTAAAGTCACATCTTAAGTGCACAGGAAGCCAGTGCAGGTGAGCCAGTATAGGCGTAATATGATCAATGATATGATACTTGTACTGTTGCACAATTATATATAAACACAATTATAGATATGAACAAAATGACAGTTGTCAGCTGTTAGCATATATTACCTCAATCAAACATGGTGGAAATGTTTGTTAGAAGATACTACAGTAGTAAACCGTAGGGATCACTATTGGCGTTAACACACTTTTTGTGTCTTTTTACGCATTGAAATCAGAAAGGACGCGCATTTCCGTAAGTCTGCGCGTCCCTGGGACACATAGTTTTTGTCTCTGTCTTATTTTTTTACCCTGCCTTTCCCGGTCAAAACTCCAGTTTGCTTGTTTTTTTAATTTTTATCGATTATCGCTTTCCGCTGGTGTTTTGTTTTGTTTATTGTGACAGTGCGCTCTTATCACGCTGTCACTTAAGAACCGACACGTCTCTCTCTCTCTGGCCAGGAGAGCGAGGACGCATTTGCGCGCTGACAGCGGGACCGCTGTCACAAAGACAATGTCAGTGTCGTGACTTGGAGAAGATAACCGGGTCAAATTTCCGTCCCCGTTTATTGCGTTTTAATTGGTTGTCTTCCAAGTAAGTAAATTTTGATTCGCCGAAAGGTTTATCAATCACAAATACTGCCTCGGTTTGCACTCGGACAACTTTACCACGAGGGGCTGTCAAAAGAAATACTTCATTGTAAACACTGAAGTGAGTGTAAAGTCAACTTTTGTAACTTCATCCAGTGCCATGGCTCCAGTAAATGACTTGTTTTAGTCTTTGTGAGTCCATGGAAACTTCACTTCTATCTCCTGCTGGATCGACATCGTTCGAGAATGGAGACAGGCTAGCTGTTAGCTTCAAGCTAACCAGCACCCGACCAGACTCCTCCACCTCAAAAACATAATTTGCAGGTCAACAAACGGGACAAATATGTGCCTTTTGAAGTGTTATTGTGTGAGGAGTGTTCAAAAGGAGTCTCTTGGAGAAGTGGCTGACAAGTCAGCAAGTGTCGCTCGCATCGCTGACAGTGAGGTCATCACTGTTATTGTTTACTGAAGCAGAGATGCTGATTGTGCGTTATGATAAACGTTCCGCTTTTTATCCATAGACTTATCAGATAAAATGTTTTACCATCTATAGCACGGGTGTCAAAAGTGTGGCCATTTGCGGCCTGCAGCTAATGTTTTAAAGGCCCACGGCACATTCTAAAAATACTATTAAAATAAACAAAAACATATCAAAAGTGGAATAAGATATGTAATTTAGAAAAAGTTGCAATGTTGACTAATAAAACAAAGCTGTTTTTTTGGGGTTTTTTTAACTGTCATTGCTCAAAATATATTGAATCAAAATCAATGTTTTTATGAATTATTGACCTATCCAAGGCTCCGATTACTTCACATCAAATATTCCAATTTGAAAAATATTTTTTGTGGAAGATTTTGCATATTTTGTGTGTTTGCCATAAAAACACATAGTTTTCTTTGACAAAAAGGGCAGAAAACGAACAAACAAAAAAACAACGTAAAAAAACTCAGAATTGACGAATAGATCTGAAGTTGATGAATGTTTATAACTAAATACATTTACATATGCATAAAAATGTGCTTCCTTTTGTATTATTTTTTTAATGAATTAAGTAACGTTTATGACAACCTTTTTCCAAAACACAATATAAAATGGGAGATACAACAGGATAATGCATACATTTATCATTTGTTTTCAAAACACTTACAAAAAAATGAGACCCCAAAAACTTACTGTGGGACCCCATTTTTATGACTTGTGAAAGTTCCTAGCGCCAACACTGGGGGTGCAACGGTACTCGCTATAATCTTGCACGGGACAATCGGCTTTAAAAAAAAAATTAAATTGTGATATTAATCGAGATCGGATGATATGGAAAATATTATTACTGATACATTTTTAGCCTTATTGCCCAGTTCTGCCACGCACTTGACAAACACTCACATCCATGGAGCCGTGCCGGCCAGGGGCCAGCACTCTATATACGGCAGCCCTGCCCGGTGCACCATTCTGGGTTCATCTCTGTGCCTGCCTCCGAGACACACGGCCACCTCAAACTACTTAACAAATTCCAAAATACAGAGCCGAACATTTCTCAAATGGCTTTTATGTGTCAGGTGATATGTTTCTTTTGCAAATATGATGACTACTTGTCACCATAAAGCTGTGTGAAAAACACCTGCTACTACTGCAGACAGTTGTGGACGCGACCACCGATTAAACATTTTCATTGGTAGGTTCATGATAACTTGACAGCTTGTATTACTATGGTTGGACCACCTGTGTTAAAATAAAAACTATAAATAACTTGGAAACATGTCAACTCAAATGTATTGGTACATTGTTATTGTGCTTTTTCTTTTTTAATTTTAAGTTTTTTAATCATTTAGAATTGTAATAAAATATGAAATTCATCCCTGGTTGATTTGGTTTTCAGTATAGATGCAGGTTAAATAACAGTGTAAAACAATGTGACATTAATGGAGATTCAATTAAATGTTTTGCTATATCGCCCAGCCCTAATAATGATAATCAGCTTGGAGTAATCACAAATAAGGAAGCAACACCACACAAAACTTTGTAACACAACAATATTTCCTTATCAAAAGACCCTCAAAGTCCAGTGTCTAGCGATCCAATAAGCCACAGGCCAATATTAATCCACTGAAAAAAGTGAAACATTTAAGTAATATAATAATTCATAAAGTTGCTCAGAAGCAAGATAGCATTCGCTAATATGTCTCTAGTTGCCGTCTGACATCACATTGGGGGGCGTGGTTTGGTTGGTAGAGCGGTCTTGCCAGCAACTTGAGGGTTCCAGGTTCGATTCCCGCTTCCGCCATCCTCGTCACTTTAGACACTTTAGCCACCTTCTCCCGGTGTCACCCATACTTAAATGTTTAAATGAATCTAATATGTAAATAATGGATTTCACCATAGAGGATAGAGGGGGTAGTAAAAAAATTGTTTTTGTTTTTTTGTTTTTTTTTTGTCATAAAGAAATACAATCATGTGTGCTTACGGACTGTATCCCTGCAGACTTAATTTATTTATATTGATATATAATGTATATATTGTGTTTTTAATGTTGATTTAATTTAAAAAAAAAAAAAAAAAAAAATCTTCTTTTTTCTTTTTAAAGGCCTACTGAAAGCCACTACTACCGACCACGAAGTCTGATAGTTTATATATCAATGATGAAATCTTAACATTGCAACACATGCCAATACGGCCGGGTTAACTTATAAAGTGACATTTTAAATCTCCCGGGAAATATCCGGCTGAAACGTCGCGGTATGATGACGTATGCGCGTGACGAAGTCAGAGTAACGGAAGTTATGGTACCCCGTAGAATCCTATACAAAAAGCTCTGTTTTAATTTCATAATTCCACAGTATTCTGGACATCTTTTGCAATTTTTTTAATGAACAATGAAGGCTGCAAAGAAGACAGTTGTAGGTGGGATCAGTGTATTAGCACAGGACTACAGCAACACAACCAGGAGGACTTTGTTGGAGCGCTAGCCGCGCTAGCCGCGCTAGCCGCGCTAGCCGCCGACCTCACCTTGAATTCCTACGTCTCCGGGCCGCCAAACGCATCGGGTGAAGTCCTTCGTCCTTCTGCCGATCGCTGGAACGCAGGTGAGCACAGGTGTTGATGAGCAAATGAGGGCTGGCTGGCGTAGGTGGAGAGCTAATGTTTTTAGCATAGCTCTGTGCAGTCCGGTTGCTAAGTTAGCTTCAATGGCGTCGTTAGCACAGCATTGTTAACCTTCGCCAGCCTGGAAAGCATTAACCGTGTATTTACATGTCCACGGTTTAATAGTATTGTTGATTTTCTATCTATCCTTCCAGTCAGGGGTTTATTTCTTTTGTTTCTATATGCAGTTAAAGCAAGATGCTATCACGTTAGCTCGTAGCTAAAGCATTTCGCCGATGTATTGTCTTGGAGATAAAAGGCACTGAATGTCCATTTTGCGTTCTCGACTCTCATTTTCAAGAGGATATAGTATCCGAGGTGGTTTAAAATACAAATCTGTGATCTACAATAGAAAAAGGAGAGTGTGGAATCCAATGAGCCAGCTTGTACCTAAGTTACGGTCAGAGCGAAAAAAGATACGTCCATCACTGCCTCTCAAGTCATTCACTGTAACGTTCCTTATCTACGAATCTTTCATCCTCGCTCAAATTAATGGGGTAATCATCACTTTCTCGGTCCGAATCTCTCTCGCTCCATTGTAAACAACGGGGAATTGTGAGGAATCCTAGCTCCTGTGACGTCACGCTACTTCCGGTACAGGCAAGGCTTTTTTTTATCAGCGAGCAAAAGTTGCGAACTTTATCGTCGATTTTCTCTACTAAATCCTTTCAGCAAAAATATGGCAATATCGCAAAATGATCAAGTATGACACATAGAATGGATCTGCTATTCCCGTTTAAATAAAAAAAAATCATTTCAGTAGGCCTTTAATTTCTTGTGCGGCCGCGGCCCGGTACCAATCGGTCCACGGACCGGTACCGGGCCACGGCCCGGTGGTTGGGGACCACTGATATACAGTACAATGTAAAAAGTCTGTGCTTTGCCTACATACATATCATTTCCAGCTGAGTGTAATTGTATTGAATAGAAAACACAATGATGGATTTGTGTAGTGTTTACAAGATGATATAACTGCATTGCACCTTGCACTGCAAACATATTTGACATGTTTAAGAACTTTCAGTTTTGGTTGATTTGGCAGCGCCAGTGGACCAAAGCTGTAGTGTTTTGCCAGAAGACCACATTTCCCATGATGACTAGTGCTTTTAATGTCAAACTGACTGTCCACTCTAATATTGGCACACATTTTATGTCTCTAATGGCTATGCTGATGTTAAATAGCAGACACTATCAAGAAATAATCTTGGATTGGGCTAAAAGTATAACTCTACTACCGAGAATGTATCGGGGCGGTTGTGTGAAGCAAATAAAGACTGGCGGGAGAATTTTTTCGAAGGAAGTAGTGTGGAACTGCGAAGTATCAGGCTGGTGGCTATTTATTGCTACCATGCAGATTTCCGATAGCTAACATTAGCATTCTCATTTTGATTTGAGCATCGAAAGGTACTTATTACATAAGCACAAACAGAGCCAAAGCAGCATTTGTTGAAAATCCCTCCTCATCTTTGAGCTCACGCCAGCGGAGTAATGTTTATCCTGACTGTCCTTTTATCCGGGTTGCCTCCGTTTTTCTTTTTTTGTCCCCTCAGACAAAACTTTTTGTTTCTTTGGTTGTTTTGGAGCTTCGGCCATGATAGCAGTAATTGTACGTAGGCATTCTTTTTCTTCTTTTCTGCCGGCACGCAGGTGTTAGCATCAACTTCCTTCTTTTTAACGAATGGGGAAGGGGTGATATATGCCGTAAAGCAAGTCAGCTCATTTGTAGTTTTTTGTGTGCCACCCTACTTAAAGTCGCTACGTGCCAGTAAACGCGATATATACCCCTCAGGCCATGAGAAAGGTGACATTCAACTCGTTTTCAGTCAATATATCATCCCAAAAGTTATGAAATATATTATGAAAGTTGAAAAGTTACTTAATGCTGCTTTAAAAAGCAGTTGTTGATAAAAATAAAAAAATAAAATAAACTTCCCTGCTTTGAGATTTTTCATGTTAACCGCTTGTGCAAATAAAAATTGTCATAAAAATGCATTTTTTTACAACTTTATTTACATCAATTATATACAGTACCGATTAATACCGGTATCGATAAGGAATCTTAGTAAGGGGTATTGTATGGATATACATCCCTAGTGTGACACTTAAAAAAAAAATTATATCGTAAATGTGTTCTTATCCGAAGTAACTGCATCAATGCTAACATCTTTTTTTCATGACTGAAAGGTAACAGCTGAGCACTTCCTTTCCTGCACACAAGATTTTTGTTTAGGTGACAAAACACGTTGTTGTCGGTAAAGGTGAGACGCCGCGAAGAAACTTTTATTGGTACGCTCTCTAAATGAGGAAGTTTGCTGCCGCTTTACAGGAAGTAGCGGGGACCAATTATCCCGTAGTGTGGAGCTGTCAGAAGTCTGCAGGTTTTGACAAGTTTCCTGACACTTTGTCAGTGTTGTGTTCCAAGAAGTGGGAGCGTGGTGTTATCCCTCACCCCAAACAGGATGGGAATATATGTCCCATATTTGTAAATAAATAGGTAAAGGACGAAAGTTGTTTGGATTGGACTCGGACTGGGCGATACATTTTTAATTATCTTGCCCCCCCCGTCCCCCCGAGGTAGGGGATAAGCGGCGCGTATCGTGTGTAATACTCGCCCCCGCTTTTTCCCTCCTTGAAAAACAAAGAAACGTGTTTTATTTATTTTTTTGTGTGCGACAAAATAAGTGACATTAAAACGTGTAAACGTCGCTCATTAGTGACAAGATTTGAGGCGCGCGGCGTCACGTGAGGAATCAGAAAAACAAGATGATAAAACGTAGATTAGCATTTTAGAAAAGTGCCCGCATCCAGCGCATCATTCTGCTTCAAAGAAGAAAAAGATAAATGATGATGCCATTAAAAGTGAACTAATTAAGGAATGCTTCTTTTAAAAACTCATTAACTGCAGCCTCATTTACATAATGATGCATATTAATTAAGTTTTAATGAATCTGAGCTTCCATCAAGTCTCCTCTTCTTGGCAGTGGAAGCCATCGCCACAAATGAATAAACACTTCTCTTAAGTATATTTCTCTCGCCGGCAAAATGGGAAATGGCTTTTAAACAATGGCGGCTAGCGAACAAAAGCCTTCATTTTGGACGCTGCCGAAAGAAGCAAGGTCAAACACCTGCAACAACAAGGACAATAAATCACCCTTTTTTAAATAAAAGTAGGAGGAGAAATGTGATTAATCCTGTATCAGGATATTTTTTTAGTATTGTTTTTTTCTTTTTTCTAAATTAATTCCAGCGAGCGTCTTCCAAAGAGAGAATGTGACAGGCAAAGGGTTTCTTCTAATGAGATGCATTTTAAATTAGAGCGCACCTCATAGCGTCGCCAGCTGGTGCCTGCTCAGGTGCGTCTGTGTTGTCAATGATGGAATGCACACACACGCACACACACACACACACACACACACACACACACACACACACACACACACACACACACACACACACACACACACACACACACACACACACACACACACACACACACACACACTTACACACTCACACACTCCTCACTCCTTAGCACAACACTTAAACCCCCTTCAACAAAGAGACAGTGCAGAGTGACTGTTGTTAATCCCAGCTTTTAGCACACTTTCATTTAACAATGCCCGCCATTATATGACTAATTCTTTTTACATTTACATTTTTCAGAGGCAGCCGAAAGAAGCAGCCAGTGGATATGGCTCAAGCGGAAGGACCCCGGTTGGGCCCCAAAAACAGCAGTATAACAGGGTGAATTTCAGGAACAGTTGAGCACGGGACACTAGCTGAGGACTGATCATCCTTCGGCGGGCCACCTTTGTGGAGGGTGTATTGTGTTTGAAGGCCGAAACACCCAATGATGCAAGGGCACACTACTGAAGATGTGTCGCTTGTCCAATTGTCCTGGAATTTAACCCTGACCAAGTCTCATATTCCATACAACTCACAAGAACACCCCACCCCCCATACCCCCACGTTGTCTGTCTACCACTTTCAACAACAAGGACATCTCAAGTGAGTACTCTCCACATTTGGCACAAGGGACTGTTCAACATCTCGTCCTGTGTTTTTTGATTCTGGACCAACATGACTTTGTGTGTGTGTGTGTGTGTGTGTGTGTGTGTGTGTGTGTGTGTGTGTGTGTGTGTGTGTGTGTGCTTCCATTCACAGGAAATTAAGTGGCTTATTTTATTTTTTACGTGCGTGTGAAAATGGTGACATTCCAGCACACATTTGTTTGCCGCTAGTTTTTCCTCAGGTAAGCAGGATTGGTGGGGGTTGGATTACTGTGCTCGCCAGGGTCAAAGGTCGCACCAGTCAGATGATTGCAAGTACACGGGGAGATCGCGTCGCCGTGTTGGGAACGCGGGGGAAGCAGATGCCCGTTAATTAGGGGAAATGTGACGGACAAGATTTGATCAGCGAGGGGTACGGCTGCCTCCCGCAGCATGGCAGCTGTTGTGAGGGGGATGCTGGCAGGGATGGTGTGTGTGTGTGTGTGTGTGTGCGCGAGCTTGCGTTCATGTGTGTGTGTGTGTGTGTGTGTGTGCGTGCGTGCGCGCGCCGGCGTCCCCACAGGGCACCGCCACACTTCACAGACGCGCCAGCGAGCGTCCGCAGGCCAACGCGCAGCCCCAGCGAGAGGCGCTATTTACGGCACAATACGACGCAACTCATTAAACTCTTCACACCAGCGCCAAAAACTTTGTTTGTTTCTGCGGCATTTACACACATCTGTAGTTTACTTACTTTCTCATTGCTTATTTAATTTATTCTTTTTTTATTTCTTATTTTAAAGTTTGAAAAGTACGCTTAGTCCGCATGCGTTTGCAGGATGTTGATAGCGAGCAGGAAGCAGGGCAGCTCTAATTCAAGCTAGCGTTTCATTTCATTATGACTTATTTAATGCAGGGTTCCCTCTTCTTTCGTAGTTGTAAAAAAGTGCTGAAACCTGTCTAAGTACATAAAATGACATTCGTTTGTGTGTTTTTGAAACATGCTGAAACTTTAAAGTGTTTTATATGTTCTACAATGAC
This sequence comes from Entelurus aequoreus, assembly GCF_033978785.1. NCBI lineage: Eukaryota > Metazoa > Chordata > Actinopteri > Syngnathiformes > Syngnathidae > Entelurus > Entelurus aequoreus. The sequence continues at coordinate 40,417,585 of NC_084734.1, forward strand.
AATCCTCTCGATCTATCTCATATATACTGTATATATATATATATATATATATATATATATATATATATATATATATATATATATATATATATATATATATATATATATATACACTACCGTTCAAAAGTTTGGGGTCACCCAAACAATTTTGTGGAATAGCCTTCATTTCTAAGAACAAATATAGACTGTCGAGTTTCAGATGAAAGTTCTCTTTTTCTGGCCATTTTGAGCGTTTAATTGACCCCACAAATGTGATGCTCCAGAAACTCAATCTGCTCAAAGGAAGGTCAGTTTTGTAGCTTCTGTAACGAGCTAAACTGTTTTCAGATGTGTGAACATGATTGCACAAGGGTTTTCTAATCATCAATTAGCCTTCTGAGCAAATGAGCAAACACATTGTACCATTAGAACACTGGAGTGATAGTTGCTGGAAATGGGCCTCTATACACCTATGTAGATATTGCACCAAAACCAGACATTTGCAGCTAGAATAGTCATTTACCACATTAACAATGTATAGAGTGTATTTCTTTAAAGTTAAGACTAGTTTAAAGTTATCTTCATTGAAAAGTACAGTGCTTTTCCTTCAAAAATAAGGACATTTCAATGTGACCCCAAACTTCGCACCGGCCGAAAATGCACAATAAAGAAGGAAAAAAACATATATACGTCGCACTGGAGTATAAGTCACATTTTTGGGGGAAATTTATTTAATAAAATCCAACACCAAGAATAGACATTTGAATTGAATTGAATTGAAGTATTTATTTCAAACCTGCACAGTACAACAAAACATTATTATTATTTTTTTTTTTACATTTTTGCAGAGACATTTATGCAAGGCTTGAAAAGGGGTTGGATGAAGCAGATGCTTATAATATCCCAACCCCTCTCACTCATTCCACATTTAACATAAACAATATAACACAAGAACAATACTATACAAACAAAAACAAGAATAGTACCACTGTTACTTTGATACAAGACAAGACGAGACAAAACAAACAAACACACACACACACACACACACACACACACACACACACACACACACACACACACACACACACACATACATAGGCCCAAACACTCTCTGACCATACACCTCTCTCCCATCGCTCTGTGCTGAGGGCATCACTCTCTTTCCTCCTCGTACTTCTTCAGTACTTCTTTTTTAAACAGTCTTTTAAATTGAATCATGTTAGAACACGTTTTTAACTCTTCCCCTAAGTTGTTCCACAGACTGACTCCACGCACTGAAATGCACATAGACTTTAAAGTTGTTCTAAATGTAGGCAAATATAATTTGTTGTTTCCTCTTAGACTGTACCTATGGTGAGCATCTCTATCCTGGAATAGGTTCTGTATATTGGATGGTAGAGAGTTTTGGGATGCCCTAAACATAATTTGAGCAGTTTTAAATTTGATGACATCGTGCAGTTTAAGTTGCTTTAACTCCATGAATAGTGGATTTGAATGATGTCTGTAGTGAACATTGGACACAATCCTAATGGCCTTTTTCTGCAGAGTGACTAAAGGCTGTAGATGGGATTTATAACAATTTCCCCAGACTTCAACACAATAATTTAAATACGACATAATAAATGAATGGTACAATAACAGCAGAGCATTGGTGTTCAATAAATGACATGATCTCCTCATCATTCCAACACATTTAGCAACCTTTGTCCTCAAGTAACTTATATGAGGCTTCCATGATATATTTTCATCTATTACCACTCCTAAGAATGAATTTTGTTGAACATAATCTATTGGTGTATCATCAATAACAATCCTGATGGGTATATTACTTTTTCGATTGCTAAAGAGCATGATTTTGGTCTTCTTTACATTCAGAGACAATTTGTTGGTATTAAACCAAGTTTTTAACTTTATCATCTCCTCAGTTACAGAGGCCAGAAGTTGCTTCATGTCGTCACCTGCACATGTAATGGTTGTATCGTCAGCAAAGAGGATGAACTCCAGCAGTGTTGATGCTTTACATATTTCATTGATATACATTATAAATAGTGTGGGTCCTAGTATGGACCCCTGGGGGACTCCACAGGTTATGTTCATGAGTGTAGATTGGTATTGGTCGATCTGAACAATCTGCTGTCTCTCATTCAAGTAGCTCTTCAGCCAATTCCCTGCCACTCCCCTTATGCCATAGTTTTCCAGTTTATTTACCAAAATCTGGTGGTCAATGGTATCGAAAGCCTTTTGCAGGTCAATAAAAATTCCTATAACAAATTTATTCTTCTCGATACCATTAGTAATTTTTTTCTATTAAATCACTTAAAGCTAATGAAGTTGACCTATTTTGACGGAACCCATATTGACAATCAGATAATAATTTGTGCTTTTCAATGAAGCCACAAAGTCTATTATCAAATAATTTTTCCAATATTTTTGACAACTGTGGCAGAAGGGAGACGGGCCGGTAATTTGTGAAGAGGTGTTTGTCTCCAGATTTGAAGATGGGGATGACTTTTGAGAGTTTCATTTGTGAAGGAAATTGTCCAAATTGAAAAGATAAATTGCAGATGTATGTGAATGGTTTGATGATTTCTTCCGCTACATTCCGGACAGTCCTCATGTCGAGGACAAATAAATAAAGAATAGTGAACAACAGGCTGAATAAGTGTACGCCATATGACGCACAAATAACCAACTGAGAACGTGCCTGGTATGTTAACGCAACACATCATGGCAAGAGTCATTCAAATAACTATAACATATAGAACATGCTATACGTTTACCAAACAATCTGTCACTCCTGATCGCTAAATCCCATGAAATCTTCCTCACCGGTGTCGCCTCTGTTATGCGCCGTTTCCTTTCTTTCTGCTGCTCGATCGCCGTTTTCTGCTGCATATTTCACTACGTCCAGCTTGTAATCTGCAGTATACGCATACTTGCCAACCTTGAGACCTCTGATACCGGGAGGTGGGGGGGTGGGGGTGGAGGGGCGTGGTCGGGGGTGGGGCGGGGGCGTGGTTAAGAGGGGAATATATTTAAGCTGGAATTCACCAACTCAAGTATTTCATATATTATATATATATATATATATATATGAAATACTTGACTTTCAGTGAATTCTAGCTATATATATATATATATATATATATATATATATATATATATATATATATATATATATATATATATATATATATATATATATATATATATATATATATATGTATATATATATATATTTATTTTATTAGACATATAAATAAATAAAAAAAACTTGAATTTCAGTGTTCTGTAGGCTATCCAGTAGATGACAGTATTGTCCTGTTTAAGAGTGTCACAACATTGCTGTTTACGGCAGAAGAACTGCTTTACGGTAGACTAAACGTGACTGCTGTTGTTGTGTGTTGTTACCGCGCTGGCAGGACGTTAATGAAACTGCTTAACAATAAACCCACATAAGAAACCAAGAACTCGCCCTCGATCATTCTACAGTTATGAAGTCATTGGGCAGGCAAGCTGTTTATTTTGTGGGAAAGCGGACGTGAGAACAGGCTGTCCCCACTCAGGTCCGCATTGAGCTGGAGGGGGCGTGGCCTCCAGCTCCGGCTGAATACCGGGAGTTTGTCGGGAGAAAATATCTGCCGGGAGGTTATCGGAGGCCTCCCGTTTTTAGTCTCCCGCTAAAAACGGGAGGGTTGGCAAGTATGGTATATGATATCCTTTTCGGTGTCATTTTAGTTCAGTCCTTCTCAGTTTTTATAAGTTACCGCCAATGTTGAAATAATCCATTTTAATAGCTATGGATGTAGCAGCAGTAAGCATCCCATGACCCACAATGCACTTCTGCCATGACGCACAATGCACTTCTGCCATGACCCGCCCCCGCCGAATTCTTATTGGTTGACGTGTGTGACGATTGCTGACGTGTGTGTGACGATTGCGGACATTTGCTCCGTCTCTTACGCGAATGAGATAAATAATATTATTTGATATTTTACGGTAATGTGTTAATAATTTCACACATAAATCGCTCCGGAGTATATGTCGCACCCACGGCCAAACTATGAAAAAAAACTGCGATTTATAATCCGAAAAATACGGCATATATATATATATATATATATATATATATATATATATATATATATATATATATATATATATATATATATATATATATATATATATATATATATATATATATATATTTCAGTGGCGTGCGGTGAGGTTCATGTCAGGTGAGGCACTGACTTCATCACAGTCAGATTTACAAACATATGAACCCTAAAGAGTATCTTCTTCACCATTTGATTGGCAGCAGTTAACGGGTTATGTTTAAAAGCTCATACCAGCATTCTTTCCTGCTTGGCACTCAGCATCAAGGGTTGGAATTGGGGGTTAAATCACCAAAAATTATTCCCAGGCACGGCGCCGCTGCTGCCCACTGCTCCCCACTGCTCCCCTCACCTCCCAGGGGGTGAACAAGGGGATGGGTCAAATGCAGAGGACAAATTTCACTACACCTACACTGTAAAAAAAAGACATTTGAGAAAACGCAAATTTTCAAGGCAAAATGATGCAACAAGATTTTTGCGTTTTCTCAACTTTTGACTACTGCTAAGACACTGTTTTGGTACACTGTAAAAAAGAATTATAGTTTTTAAGTTAGTCAGACTCAGAAATAAGGTTTCACTATGTTTAACTACCAAAACAGTGTCTGGCCAGCAGTAGTCAAAAGTTGAGAAAACGCAAAAATCTTGTTGCATCATGTTGCCTTGAAAATTTGCGTTTTCTTAACTTTTTTTTTTTTTTACAGTGTAGTGTGTGTGTGACAATCATTGGTACTTTAACTTTACACTTACAAACTGTACCACACAAAAAAACACATTTAATAAAAAAAAAACATTATTATGGTATTACCTTTACTTATGAGTGCGGGAACAGTGGTGTTCGTGTTGGAAGAGTCGTGAATAAATGAAATATGAAATCCGCGCAGCAGTCTGCAGGTGTACCTAATGTTGTGTCCCTGTTCACGGCTCCTCCGGCGCGCCGCGCGAGCATTGTTGTTTTTGCACTTTTTGGCTTCTTGTTAAGTGACTTTTTTTGGGTGGATTCGGTCTTGCACGTGGAGGATTTGGGTGTGGGCTTTGGTTGGTGTGGCCGCGGTGCTCCCGTCGGGAGGTGCGTTCTGCGGCGGAGGTGCTTGGCACCAGGAGGCGGGGTTATGAGACGAGCCTCCAGTTTTATGATCGCTCAGCACTAAAAATACGTTACACACATACAGTTGTTGACAAAATACACTGTACATTATATACCTCAGCTAACTAAACTATGGAAATGTATAATATAATTCATATAGCAATACGGTGTCACTGCACAGCAGGCCAGCAGTTAGCCGAGTCATTGTGCACAATCCATGTTGAGGCACAAATCAGTGACGTGCCTCAACTGGCTGCTGATCACCGCACCGTCTCTTCTCAGTATTTGAACGGCAAATGTGAAAATAAAAATACAAATAATCTAAAACTGGTGAAGTTAAATGGAAAATAACTTTAGTATAATCACTGGATACATATAACAATTTAATTTTTTTTTTTTCTTTTTACTTTTTTTTTCTTTCCATGATGGCAGGTGAGGCCGTGCCTCCCCTGCCTCTAGTGACGGCACGCCACTGATATATATATATATATATGTGTTATACAAATAATAGTAAAAATAAACTTTAGAGCAAAAAACAACAAAATTGTAAGTACCGTAATTTCCGGACTATAAGCTGCACCTGACTATAAGCCGCACCAGCTAAATTTAGGGGAAAATACAGATTGCTCCATATATAAGCCGCGCCCGACTATAAGCCGCAGGGTTTTGATGTGTAATTACCGTAGTATATAGGGGTTCCTGCTACCACGGAGGGGATTGTCGGGACAGAGATGACTGTTTGGGAACGCAAAGCGTCCCATTTATTAACAATAAATCTTTCAATTATTCAATCAAACTTTCACATCTTTGACATGGCGAACAGCATTTGTGCAGAGTACAAATAATACAACGGTGCAAAGTAATACAAAGTGCTCGCCTGTACGTTATCAAAATAACCAGCCTACCGGTATATGAAAAGTCAGTCTTTAGTCATTGTGTCATCGTCTTCCTCCTGCGTACTAAAACCACCGAAATCCTCTTCGTCGGTGTCGGAGAAGAACAGGCCATAAATAAGCCGCACCCTTGTATAAGCCGCAGGGACCAGAACGAGGGGAAAAAGTAGCGGTTTATAGTCCGGAAATTACGGTACATCTGCTCTCATTAAATTGATGCATTTTTTAGCGGATTAACTTTGACTAAAACGTCCACACGTCTTCTTCCTTCTCCTCTTCGCCATTGTCAGCTCCTCTTGCTCACACAGCCGCCTCCGTCAGCTGCACATGCAAAGGTTCGATTCCAGCAGGTTAATTTGAAAACTGTTGAAGTGCAGAAGAGTCAAAGACAATAATGACAAATATCCTGGTAGTTCCAACAACATGCAACCAAAAACATCAGCAAACTTATTTAATGAATTATTCCAGACTGGGGTTTTCATTTACAAGTGATATGCTCTCTTCTTGTTTGTCACTTAATGTCATCCAACCTCCTTTTCACTCCTTAGTCAAAATGAAACTTTGGTAACACTTTAGTATGGGGAACGTATTCACCATTAATTAGTTGCTTATTAAAGTAACAAATACTTAATTTAGAGTTATTTGGACACTAGGGGAACATATAAGGGTTAGGGTTACTAATAAGCAATAACTCTGAGGTTATTGAAGGAACACTCTTAGTGAATGGCTTACTGGTTGTATAATAAGGCCATGCAGAATAAGGCAATTAATAAGTACTTAATAATGACTAATTACGAACCAATATGTTATGAATTTGCATGTTAATAAGCAACTAATTAATGGTGAATATGTGTTCCCTATACTAAAGTGTTACCGAAACTTTAAAATGGCTAACAAAATATTATTGTAACATTTCAAATTAATCGAAAAAAAGGTTGTGTGAGTGATGGTAAAAAAATGTCGCTGTTTTTTTCCTCCAGTTAAAAACAATATAATCCAATGTGTTTTAAATAGCTGTGACTATATTTCCTTGTTGTAAGCGCGCGCCGTGGCACGCATCGAAAAAACACGAGACGCCGAGGACAGCCCCTCCTTCCCGAAACCGCCACCCACGCCACTAGCAGAAGCAGCACCTATTAAAACTTATCTTTCTTTAATCAATTGTTAAATGTCATAGACAATCATCATTTAGCAGCGTCTTGCTGTCGGATTCTTTTTAATCTGGCAGTAAATAGGGCAGCCCTGTCTATCACTTCACTTCCTGCCACACACCAGAGACTTAAGGTGTTTCAACAATAGCTTGCGAATAAGAGGGAAAAAAAAACAAAGAAGCACTTTTTTTTAACGCCCCCCCTCCCCCTTCTTCCACTCCTCAAATCCCCGCAGAGAACACCAAAGGTATGAAAAGTGAAGAAAGGAAGAAATAAATCCAGGCGATGATGAATAATTTGAATGTGGAAATGAAGCCGTTTGGAGAGATACACCGCACAAGGAGCAGCCATGGGAGGCGTGCAATTAGGTCACCCAAAATAAAAAAAAATCATGAAAAAAAAAAAAAAAAACCCTCTTCCAGAAAAGTCTTTCTTGGATTTGTCAAATTCAATCGACTTCACTGCCAACAGAATTCCTGATTTCGCTGTGAAGTACGAGGGCGAGCCGAGGCAGGAAGCGGTACGGCTCAGGACCGAGCGCCGTCTCATCATTTATGTAAAAATGCCACTTTTTTTTTCTCCCCCCCCAAATTAAAGGCAGACTATTCTCTCAGGGAAGGACAGCAGGCAGCCATATTGTCTTGGATGTGTGCGTCGTCGGCAATACCTGACACCCCCCTCCCCCAGCACTCCACCCCTCACACAGCCACTATGACTTGATAAAAGTACCACGCTGCGTTTAATGACACTCTAAAAAAGGGGAGTGCCGGCCTTCCTGCTCCACACACCAAACTTTTTTTTCTTTTTTTTCTAAGGGTGGGCTGCAAAGTTTACAAAGCATCAATGTGGTGACAAAAGTCAACAAACAGCCCCCATCTTTCGCCCTCCCTCCTTCTCGCCATGTCACCCAACAGGAAGACGAGGCTCCTCCGGAGAGCACGGTGCGGCTCGTCGTCTCCAGGTGACAGATATGTCACACCACCTAAAACCCTGTGGCACAATTAGACTTCTGTCGGTCTAAGGGGAGAAGGAGGGCGGGGTAGGGGGGCGGCGTAGGAAGGTGGTCGGGGTGGGGGCGTAGTTTGAGAGTGAGTGAGAAGTGTGGGTGTGTGTGTGTGTGTGTGTGAGTGTGTGTGTGTGTGTGTGTGTGTGTGTGTGTGTGTGTGTGTTGATGCTTTACTCCTGGCTTATTCAAAAAGACAGCCCAAGGGATGCCTCTCGCTCTTCTAACAAAGCACTTCTGCTTTTTCTTTTTTTTCCCCTTTCTTTCCTTTCCTTGAGTATTGCTGGGTGCGCTCCAGTCAAATCCTTCCGGGCCTCAGTCACCAACCCCCCCCTCCCCCCCACCCCCCCGCCAAACACCCGCACCCACCACTCACCCCCCTCAGCCATTTGAGGATGCCGCAGAAACTTTTCAGTGTTTCAAATGAATAATCCAGAGATGCTGCGGCCATGTGGGGGGTGGGGGTGGTGGGGGAATTTGGTTTTAATGTCACACGTGCAGCACAGTGGGTGTCGCTTTAGTCATCAGTGCCAGTTGGCACATCATTTGCATCTTTTTTGTCACTTATTTTTTTGTTCAGACAGCCTCCAAACAGTCTATTAGGCGAATAACCACATTTGGTAACTTACAGTAAACTTCAGTCAAATACACTATAAGGCAGTAGTGTCATGTGATCGCTCCGAGCCAATCGGGTACAGTAAAACATCTAAAACTGTTACAACAATATCAGAAATATTATATTGTAGGACTGCAGCAATCAATTATTTTAGTAATCAAGTAATCACAAATTGAGTAATCGGATAAAACACTTTTTGCCTCAATGCATATTTCTGGGAAAATAATTGAAATAAACAAAGATTTTTATGGATTATATTTGTATAGTGCTTTTCTACCTTCAAGGTACTCAAATCGCTTTGACATACACTATATTGCCAAAAGTATTTGGCCACCTGCCTTGACTCACATATGAACTTGAAGTGCCATCCAATTCCTAACCCATAGGGTTCAATATGATGTTGGTTCGCCTTTTGCAGCTATTACAGCTTCAACTCTTCTGGGAAGGCTGTCCACAAGGTTGCGGAGTGTGTTTATAGGAATTTTCCACCATTCTTCCAAAAACGCATTGGTGAGGTCACACACTGATGTTGGTCGCGAAAACCTGGCTCTCAGTCTCCGTTCTAATTCATCCCAAAGGTGTTCTATCGGGTTCAGGTCAGGACTCTGTGCAGGCCAGTCAAGTTCATCCACACCAGACTGTCATCCATGTCTTTATGGATCTTGCTTTGTGCATTGGTGCAGCTGCTTGGCCATGGAAACTCATTCCATGAAGCTCACTGCGTACTGTACGTGGGCTAATTGGAAGGTCACATAAAGTTTGAAGCTCTGTAGCAACTGACTGTGCAGAAAGTCGGCGCCCTCTTTGCATTATGCGCTTCAGCATCCGCTGACCCCTCTCTGTCAGTTTACGTGGCCTACCACTTTGTGGCTGAGTTGCTGTTGTTCCCAATTTCTTCAATGTTCTTATAATAAAGCCGACAGTTGACTTTGGAATATTTAGGAGCGAGGAAATTTCACGACTGGATTTGTTGCACAGGTGGCATCCTATGACAGTTCCACGCTGGAAATCACTGAGCTCCTGAGAGCGGCCCATTCTTTCACAAATTTTTGTACAAACAGTCTCCATGCCTAAGTGCTTGATTTTATACACCCGTGGCCGGGCCAAGTGATTAGGGTATTGATGGGTGGCCAAATACTTTTTGCCAATATAGTGTAATTACCACATTCACCTACTGATGACCAGTGTTGGGACTAACACGTTACAAAGTAACGCCGTTACTTTCGGCGGTAACTAGTAATCTAACGCGTTATTTTTTATATTCAGTAACTCAGTTACCGTTACTACATGATGCGTTACTGCGTTATTTTACGTACTTTTTTATGTAGTATTGGCTAGAAACAGAAGATCTGATTGTGTTTTATTGGAGCGCTGCGGTGTTGTCCTTCTGTGTCCCAAGGAAAAGAAAAGGCGTGCTTTTGAATGGGTGGGGGAGAGTGCTCCCAGACCGTAGTTGAGGAGCGCAGGGGAGACGTTCCTCCAGGGCCTATGTACTTCGGGGCTAACAACCTTCACTTTACCCGGCAGTGGGTCTTTACAGCTCCGGACTCGAGGGTGAATGACGAGGCCGGTGGTTTGTTGCAACTTTGTGACATTATTGGTGTCTTGCACGCTCCCTCACCTCTCTCGCTCACTCACTCACTGACGTTACTCACCTCACATGCCGTCATATCTTAAAGGGCCACACACACACACATATGCTACTCTCATAACAACTAAAAAGACATCATGGCGAAGCCAGAAGTCGAGTTTCTTAACATGGAGACATTCTCAATACTTTTGTTTTGTCGAGCACAAAGAAAATAACCTTTTAGTTAAATGTAAGTTGTGTCTTGGATCAAAGATCCCATCTACTTCAAGTTAAAGTGCCAATGATGGTCACACACACACTAGGTGTGGCGAAATTATTCTCTGCATTTGACCCATCACCCTTGATCACTGTCACACCTGGGTGAAGTCTTGTTTGGGTTTCGTCTGGTTTCATGTTGTCTTGTCATTTCCTGTTTTATTTTGAAAGGTTAACTCTCCCTCTCGTTTCAGGTCACTTGCCCTTCCTCCTGTTTCACTGGTCTGATGTTTCTCCTGATTGCCTGATTGTGTCCACCTGTGTCATCCACCCTCATGTGTATAAATGGCTCGTCTTCCTTCTGTCCTGTGCCATAGTGTTATCGTATGTTTTGTGCGAAACTCCAGCGTTCCATGTTCACAGTCATTGCCACGTTCTTTGTACCCTTTTTGTCAGGTAAGATTAGTTGTTTAGAATTGCCTCCCTTGGAGCGCCTTTTGTTGTTTTTTTGCATATTGTTCTCTTTGCAACCTTTTTCCCTCCGCAGCTGGAGCGTTTTGAGTTCATTGAGATTTTGTTAGTTTAGAGATTAGGTAAGCTCGGCTTTTGTTAGCCTGTTAAGTTTCTTCCCCTTTTGACCCTTTCCCTTGTTTAGAATAAATATTTGTTGTCAAACTCCTGCATCTGTGTCCAGAGTCCTGTTCCGGTCTTGACAGTACACTCTGGCCAGTATGGACACAGCAGGAGCGAAGCAGTTGGCTGCGGCACTTCAAGCACAGGAATCCCGCCTCTCCGCTCATGAGGAGCAGGTGGCAGTCTTGGGCCAGGGAATTCAGGGGCTCGCTCGAACCCAGGAGAATTTCAGGACCGCTGTTACCACTCAGGTGGGCCAACTTGCGGAACAGGTGCAACTTTTGATCACCCAGATGACCAGGCCTGGTCCCGCACCCCCTGAACCCAAGCCGCAGCCAGCCCCCAAGACTCAGGTACTCCCCACTTATCATACTGAAATGGGAGCCCGATTGGCCCCTCCTGAACGCTTTGCGGGGGAACCCGGACAATGTAAAGAATTCATAATAAACTGTGAGATGCACTTTGAGCTCTCGCCCAACGCATTTCCCACCGAGCGTGCTAAGGTATCCTTCATGATCTCCTATCTGGCGGGGAGAGCAAGGAAGTGGGCCATGGCCGAGTGGGCCAGGGACTCACACATATGCGGCTCACTCAGAGACTTCACACAAACTCTACAAAAGACTTTTGATCCTGTCTCTTCCGAGCGCGAAAGGGCTAGAGAGCTCAGCGGGATTCGTCAGGGGAGCGAATCAGCCTCCGATTACGCCATTCGTTTTCGGACCCTGGCTGCAGAAAGCGGATGGAACTCAACAGCACTCCATGACGTCTTCCTCAAGGGGCTGGCCGGCCCTGTTTTGGAGAGACTGCTACCCATAGACCTACCCACGAACCTGGACGACCTCATCGCGCTTGCCATCCGGACAGACCAACGACTACGGGAGTTCAAGTTTCTCCAAGGAGGCCGTCTGATGGATCCAGATCACCAGCCGCAGTTTTCCCTCACCGCCAGTCATGCACCAGATCCTCAACCAACAGGAAGGCTTCCCTATTCCCTGCCTGAGAGCGGAGAGGAGCCCATGCAATTGGGCCGGGCACGACTCCCTCTGGTAGAGCGCCAACGTCGCCTCAAGGAGGGGTGATGTTTCTATTGCGGAGAGGTGGGGCATCTCGTGGCCGCCTGCCCTTCCAAGACAAACCAGGTGGGGAAACAGCATCCTGTTTCAAGTGCTACTGTGCGTACCTTGACACCCATTAAGGTAACCAATGACTCTATAAGTATGGTATTGGATGTTTTAATTGACTCTGGGGCTGATGAGAGCTTAATGGACTGGGGGTTAGCCAAGAGATTGGGAGTGAGAACTAGAGTTATCACACCACCCATTAGAGCCAGCGCACAGGTTTAAAGTCATCCAACACCTTAAATCACTGTCCCTGAAAACCTCAAATAAAGCCAGAAATCTTGGGGTTATTTTAGATTCTGATTTACATTTCGACAGTCACATCAAATCAGTAACAAAATCGGCCTACTATCACCTCAAAAATGTAAAAAGACTTAGAGGGCTCATGTCAGCTCAAGACTTAGAAAAACTTGTACATGCCTTTATTACCAGTAGGCTAGACTATTGTAATGGTCTCCTTGCAGGTCTTCCCAAAAAAACTGTCAGGCAGCTACAGCTTGTTCAGAACGCTGCTGCTAGAGTTCTAACAAAGACCAAAAAATGTGAGCACATTACACCAATTCTTAAATCCTTACATTGGCTCCCTGTACATCAGAGAATAGATTTCAAAATCCTCCTGCTCACATATAAATCACTACATGGTCTAGGGCCCAAGTATATCACTGATATGCTCCCACTATATACGCCCTCTAGATCACTAAGATCTTCTGAGACCAATCTGTTAGCGGTTCCAAGAGTAAACTCAAATCAAGGGAGATCATCATTCAGTCACTATGCAACACATAGCTGGAATAAACTTCCTGAAGATGTCAGACTCTCCCCAACTCTCACTACTTTTAAAACTAGACTGAAGACTTTTATGTTCACCTTAGCTTTCAGCTAAATCTTTTAATCTTTTAACTTTTAACGTCTGCACTGTTTTTATTTTTATTGTCTGCATTTTAATTTTGCTTTTATTTTCTTTCATTTCACTTTGTTGTCTGTGAAGCACTTTGAGTCTGCCTTGTGTATGAAAAGCGCTATACAAATAAAGTTGCCTTGCCTTGCCTTTGTGTGTTGTATGTAGACCACATTGCTTTCTGAGTTAGTTCAGTGATGCAAATGCATGTCAAGTTGATCAACAGATTGTATTATTCTCCAGTGCAATAACAGTACTGAAATGAAGGCTAAAAGGGCATTAATGGGAGGTTAAAAAAACGAAGAAGTAACTAAATAGTTACTTTTCACAGTAACACATTACTTTTTGGTGTAAGAAACTGAGTTAGTAACTGAGTTACTTTTGAAATAAAGTAACTGTAACTAGTTAATGGTTTTCAGTAACTAACCCAACACTGCTGATGATGCAGCATCAGGACTAACTTGGGGATTCAGTATCTTGCTCAAGGATACTTTGACATGGTCACAGGGGGACTGTGGATCGAACCCGCAACCATCAAGTTGGGAAACAACCACTCTACCACATGAGCCATGCAGCCCTGTTTTTCTTCATGCGATATTTTCTTTTTTTCTAAGAAAAATGCGCATCATCAACATTGAAATTGCACGTTTAACATGTGTGCATCAATTAAAAAAACAAAAACTTTCCTCTGTTTGCTGCCACATAGATCACAGCACACACCACCACTCTCATGTGTGCTCTATTGTAGCAACCGTGCGGAAACTACGTCTGCTTGTATAAAGTTTGAGGCAGTCCATTTGGTTCAGACATTATAAATCATTGTTTGTACTAATTAAACAATTAAACAAAGCAACAGAATATAAATCAAAACTTTTTAAAAATCTAATTAATCGATTAATTGTTGCAGCATTACCTCCATTGTTGTACACCCAACTTTTCACATGATTTGGTTTCGACAAATATTTTTGTCCAAATTTTGCCTTTTTGTAGACCGTCTTGGTAACATTGTTTGTATCGCTCCTTGGAATTGGGTGCAAAAAAAAAAAGAATCCCATGCTTTGATGACTCAAATTCGATGCTTTTTTGATTGAGTACGACTGCAAAATAATCAACAAAGGGTCCAAATAAAGTTGTGAGTGCTTACACTTAGATAAAAAAGATGAGGAACACTTTTTGATTCCATGGTAAAGTACAAAGGTGGCGTTCGCTTGGCTCTGCCCAAGGGTTTTCACGATGATAGTGTTAATTTTGTTGACTAATGAAAATAGGACGATAATGAATCAAAACAAAATGCACGTTGAATAAGACCATTACAAAATTACCTGACATTCTCGTAGACGAATAAAAACGATATGAAAATGTTGACAGAAACTAAATTCAATCATATTTAATTTTGTCCTGTAGTTTGTAGGACAAGATGGAAATATATCCAATCACAGTTCTTTAAAAGTGCACATATGAAAAAGGGGCCGGCAGTTGGTTACAAAGCAGAGCAAATCAGATGCTTTTCCTTGTGAGATGTGGAAGTTGCGGATTTCTTACATCGAAAACAAAAAATGTGTGGATCGTAATATGTGTACACCTGGGAGAAAGTGAAGAGGACACATTTTATTTTTGATGCTAGGATGCCATAAGCGGGTGATTGTGACATGTTTTTGTGTTTGTGTTTTGTATCTGGGGGCGGCATGGCGTTGTGGGTAGAGCGGCCGTGCCAGAAACCTGAGGGTTGCAGGTTCGCTCCCCGCCTCTTGACATCCAAATCTCTGCCGTTGTGTCCTTGGGCAGGACACTTCAGTCCCCAGTGCCGCTCACACTGGTAAATGAATGATGAATGATAGGTGGTGGTCGGAGGGGCCGTAGGCGCAAACTGGCAGCCACGCTTCTGTCAGTCTACCCCAGGGCAGCTGTGGCTATGAAAGTAGCTTACCACCACCAGGTGTGAATGAATGATGGGTTCTCACTTCTCTGTGAAGCGCTTTGAGTGTCTAGAAAAGCGCTATATAAATCTAATCCATTATCTGTGTCCATGCGTGCGTATGTGATAATAGGGGATTTGGGTATTGTTTTTAACTTTGTAAAGCACTTTGCGATGCATTTCTTTAAAGGCCTACTGAAACCCACTACTACCGACCACGCAGTCTGATAGTTTATATATCAATGATGAAATATTAACATTGCAATACATGCCAATACGGGTTAACTTATAAAGTGCAATTTTAAATTTCCCGCTAAACTTCCGGTTGAAAACGTCTATGTATGATGACGTATGCGCGTGACGTCAATCGTTGAAACGGAAGTATTCGGACTCCATTGAATCCATCTCAAAATTCCACAGTATTCTGGACATCTGTGTGGGTGAATCTTTTGCAATTTGTTTAATGAACAATGAAGACTGCAAAGAAGAAAGTTGTAGGTGGGATCGGTGTATTAGCGGCTGGCTCCAGCAACACAAGCAGGAGGACTTTGACTTGGATAGCAGACGCGCTATCCGACGCTAGCCGCCGACCGCACGGATGATCGGGTGAAGTCCTTCGTCGCACCGTCGATCGCTGGAATGCAGGTGAGCACGGGTGTTGATGAGCAGATGAGGGCTGGCTGGCGTAGGTGGATAGCTAATGTTTTTAGCATAGCTCTGTGAGGTCCCGTTGCTAAGTTAGCTTCAATGGCGTCGTTAGCAACAGCATTGTTAAGCTTCGCCAGGCTGGAAAGCATTAACCGTGTATTTACAGGTCCATGGTTTAATAGTATTGTTGATTTTCTGTCTATCCTTCCAGTCAGGGGTTTATTTCTTTTGTTTCTATATGCAGTTAAGCCCGATGCTATCACGTTAGCTCCGTAGCTAAAGAGCTTCGCCGATGTAATGTCGTGGAGATAAAAGTCACTGTGAATGTCCATTTCGCGTTCTCGACTCTCATTTTCAAGAGGATATAGTATCCGAGGTGGTTTAAAATACAAATCCGTGATCCACAATAGAAAAAAGGAGAGAGTGTGGAATCCAATGAGCCAGCTTGTACCTAAGTTACGGTCAGAGCGAAAAAAGATACATCCTGCACTGCACTCTAGTCCTTCACTCTCACGTTCCTCATCCACAAATCTTTTATCCTCGCTCAAATTAATGGGGTAATCGTCGCTTTCTCGGTCCGAATCGCTCTCGCTGCATTGTAAACAATGGGAAAATGTGAGGAGCCTTTCAACCTGCGACGTCACGCTACTTCCGGTACAGGCAAGGCTTTTTTTTATCAGCGACCAAAAGTTGCAACTTTATCGTCGATGTTCTCTACTAAATCCTTTCAGCAAAAATATGGCAATATCGCGAAATGATCAAGTATGACACATAGAATGGATCTGCTATCCCCGTTTAAATAAAAAAATGTCATTTCAGTAGGCCTTTAATGTATGAAAAGCGCTTTATGAATAAAGTTTGATTTTAATTTGATCTACACAACTGTAAGTTAAAGCTGTGTGTATTTGCTGCTTCCGCTTCTCCCGCGCTCATTACCAAGTTATGAGGAAGAGCATTTTCATATTCGATACTACTTTTGATACCACTGGGATGAGAAAGGACCCCAATATTTAAATTATTTTTTTTTTTACAGGAACAAATCTAAAATAATATATATATAGCACAAGTTAAATAATAACAATACATTGCAACATTGCACTCGCTGTGGAAGCTAGCTTTTCAATCAGCTAAACAGACGTTATGAGGAAGAGCATTTTCATATTCGATACCAATTTTGATACCACTGGGATGAGAAAGGACCCCAATATTTAAATTATTTTTTTTTTTTACAGGAACAAATCTAAAATTATATATATATAGCACAAGTTAAATAATAACAATACATTGCAACATTGCACTCGCTGTGGAAGCTAGCTTTTCAATCAGCTAAACAGACTCAATAGCTCCATGGTGACGTTTGGTGAATTTACGAAACTGAAACAATACAAAAATAATGCCATAGTGAGTTAATTATACAAATACCGACACTCGGACATGTGTTAGCATATTCATTAATGCTAACAACGCTAACTTGATTACATTTTAAAGGCTTGTACAAATATTCATTAAAACACTCCTACAGACATCACACATGGGACAGTTTAGTAAGTATGAATTGTTTTAGTTATATTGAAAAACTTACAAATCTTGCTTGGAGTGATGAATGAAGAATCCTTTAGAGCAGAAACGCTATTGACGAATAATAGAGGAAACAAAATATACTTCCGGTTCAAGGCACTTAACAGCAAGTACATTTTTATACCAAAGCATCTGCAGTGAGCAACCTCGTCCAAAAGATGGGGCCATAGCACAAACAATAACACACCTTTTCTGTCTGTGTTGAATACAAAACATTATGGCCACTAGGGAGTAAGTAAGTACATTTTATTTATAAAGCGCTTTTCACAGATAAAATCACAAAGCGCTGTACAAAACATAAGTGAATTAAAACAACGATTCAATTAAAAAACAACAGGCGCAACATCATAAAAAGGATAAAATGTGGATAAAAAATTATAGTTAAAAGGTGCATTAACTAAAAGCTTTACTAAAAAGAGAAGTCTTCAAATGTTTCTTAAAAGTGTCAACACAGTCAAGATCACGGAGGGACTGGTGCGAGTTATCCCAGAGTCTGGGAGCTATATCCTGGAATGCCAGGTCTCCACGGGTTTTAAAGTTAGTTTTTGGGATCTTTAGGAGACCATGGTCCAAAGACCGGAGGCTGCGCCCTGAAGTGTAGGGACATAACAAATCAGTGATATACTGAGGGGCCCCACCATGCAACGCATGGAAAGTCAGGACTAAAATCTTAAACTCAATACGGGAATTTGACTGGAAGCCAATGAAGACTGGATAAAATGGCAGTAATATGCGTTGTTCTGCACCGGTCAAAAGTCTGGCAGCTGCATTTTGTAACGTCTGACAAAATAGTCCGACATAGTCCGAAAAATACTGCTACAACTTACAAAAAACAGTTTATTCATGAGAACTGTATTGCTTATTTCTTTATGGAATGTGTTTGTGTAACAGATTGCTTACATGAAGTGAGCAAACAAATGTTTAATGTTAATTATGTGCATGTAAAAAGTAAATTATAACTATAACCATTTATATTTATTTTGCATTGTTTACTGCATGTAAAACTATAATTGTTTGCTATAAAATGTTTTTTTTTTTAATGTATATATTTTTGGGTTTCTAGAACAAATTAACTGGATTTTAACTAAAGTGCCTTTATCTTCCTACAATTACCTAAGTCAAAATGCCCTGTGAAGTTTGACCACCATCCTTGGGGAAACTCATACATCCTAAAGTGGCACAAAACTCCAACAAAACCAATATCTTGTATTAAGGGTAGGTGATTTACTGAAAATGACTCCAAATTGATTTTTAAACATTTAAAACGACGTAAAACTGCCGGTTATTTAGATTTTTTATTCTAATAGGCGGTCCCCTTGAAATCCACTAGTGGATGTGTAGTTACACGACATCGTCTGGTACCGATGGTGTAGTGACTAGGGTGTTAGGATCCGCTGCTCGGATCACAGTTTGTTTACTTTTTAGTGTCACGTGTGTTTTCAGCACCTTGTTTTTGTTTCTGTTGCCATGACGGCAGATTGTGCTCACCTGCCTCTGGTTAGCGTTCGGGACGCGCACCTATTGCCCGAGCGCTAATCAGAGGGCTATTTAGTCTTTGCCCGGGCCTCACTCGGCCTGGCTTGCTAATTTGCTTATATGCAACAAGTAACGCCCACTTTGATTCCTGCTAGCTTTCATGCTATATTATTTTTGCTTGCTAGCTCCCATGCTAGTCCCTTTGTTTTTGTCTTTTGTGCTATGTACACGTCTTTGTTTTTTTCCCTGATATGATTTATTTGCTTAAATAAATCATTTTCCTAGCTGCACGCTGTGTCCGAAGCCGTCTGCATTCCTGGGAGAACACCTCGCACCACGATGCGACCCCGTCGTTACAGTAGCAAGCCAGCAAGAAAAGGTTCTCCCGCAGCGAGCACGTTGGAGGAGATCGACGAAGGTGCGTGGATGGTGTTGCGAGCGATGGAGGCGGAGACGCTTCGCTATTCCCCCTCGGAGCGCCAGGACCTGATCTGGGGTCCTAACGGAAGGTTGGTCCCATTCAACTCCGTATGGCCCGAGGACATCGCCACACCCCCGCACCACCGGACGCGTCAGCTAAGACGGAAGCCGCCCAAAAGGTCTTCACTTCGCTGCCAAGACGCGCCACTCCCACAGACTCCTCCACCGGTACACGGCAAGCTACATGCAGCCCAAGCTTTCCCTCCTCAGATGTTTGGCAACCCAATTGACCATTTCGCCAAACATTTCACCGATTGGGCTGTCAGTCAGCTGGAGACCCGCACGGATGACGTCATCCCGCCCACTGTGGATGACGTCAGAGACGAAGATTTTTTTTTTAATTCTTCTAACTCTTTCTGTCAGCAACCTCCTAAGGACTTTAATTCTAAAATTAAACATTATCAGGACATTTTTTTACAAACCCGCTCACCAGGTTTGTCAATGTCCTCCAGGACTCAATCTCCACCCCCAGTGACTATTGCTTCGCCCACTGCGCAGAATTTTTTTCCCTGTGTTTCCACCCAATCTCAAGTGGGGTGTGAGAATGGACATTTTGGACATTTTAAAGGGGAGGAGTATACCCCCCTCCTGACCTCCCTCCACCCACCCTTGAAGACGGTTCCAAACCGCAAGGAGTGCGTCTGGTATCCGCTTTTTGAGGGGGGGGGGGGGGGGGGGGGGCTAGTACTGGGAGCCGTGCTAGTGGGGTGGCACAACTACGCTCAGCCAAGCCACAACCTCCTGTCCGGCCACCGCCACCAGTTTTTCGGCGTGCTAAGCCGCAACCTCCTGCTCGGCCACCGCCACCAGTCCTTCGGCGGGCTAAGCCGCAACCTCCTGCTCGGCCACCGCTACCAGTCCGTCTGCGCGCTAAACCGCAACCACCTGCCCGGCCGCCACCACCGGTTTTTCGGCCTGCTAAGCCGCAACCGCCAGCTAGGCCACCTGCACCTAAGCTAGCGCCAAGTCTAAGGCTAGCACCAGCTCCACCACAGGTTCCAGTACCTGCACCTCGGCTGGTTCCCACACCAGTACCTGCACCTCGGCTGGTTCCCACACCAGTACCTGCACCACGGCTGGTTCCCGCACCAGTACCTGCACCACGGCTGGTTCTCGCACCAGTACCTGCACCACGGCTGGTTCTCGCACCAGTACCTGCACCACGACTGGTTCTCGCACCAGTACCTGCACCACGACTGGTTCTCGCACCAGTACAAACTCCTCGGCTGGTTCTCACACCAGCACCAACCCCAAGTCTGGTTCACGCGTCAGCACCGACTGCCACGACAGCGACTCCTGCTGCCACGACAGCGACTCCTGCTGCCACGACAGCGACTCCTGCTGCCACGACAGCGACTACGGCTGCCACGACAGCGACGACGACGCCACCTCCTGCTCCGGCTGCCACAGCAACGACGACGACGCCGCCTCCTGCTTCCATGGCGACGGCGACTCTTTCTGCTGCCACGGCGACATCTGCTCTCTCCTCGTCTCCGGTGGGCCTTCCCAGGGCGCCGCCACCTTCCTCGCCCTTATCGTCGTCTCTGCGACCTCGAGTGGTCCGGCTGCGCAAGCGGAAAGCAGGTCCCCGCATGCAGCCCTCGAGGTCAGTGAAGGGACGCCAGTGGCGCAAACAGCAGCGACACCCAAGACTTTGTTGCAGGACTCAAAGGCTGCTGAACTTCTGGCGCCACTCACGCCCACCTTCTCGGCGGCCACGAATGTGGCCTTTCCGTGGTTGCCCGCCTCGCCAGCGGCGGCGGCGTTCCATTCGCCGCCGCCACCTGACCCTTCCCCGGTGGATTCGGGGACACGTGGCCTGGTGACCCACCACCAAGTCTTCCCTCCGCCCGCCCTTGACTCATGAACTATTGCTTGTTTTTTTTGGGTTCCAGTTGTTTTTTTGTTTTCAAGGGACATCTGGAATCTGTCCTTTTAGGGGGGGGGGGGGGGGGGTACTGTTAGGATCCGCTGCTCGGATCACAGTTTGTTTACTTTTTAGTGTCACGTGTGTTTTCAGCACCTTGTTTTTGTTTCTGTTGCCATGACGGCAGATTGTGCTCACCTGCCTCTGGTTAGCATTCGGTACGTGCACCTGTTGCCCGAGCGCTAATCAGAGGGCTATTTAGTCTTTGCCCGGGCTTCACTCGGCCTGGCTTGCTAATTTGCTTATATGCAACAAGTAACGACCACTTTGATTCCTGCTAGCTTTCATGCTATATTATTTTTGCTTGCTAGCTCCCATGCTAGTCCCTTTGTTTTTGTCTTTTGTGCTATGTACACGTCTTTGTTTTTTTCCCTGATATGATTTGTTTGCTTAAATAAATCATTTTCCTACCTGCACGCTGTGTCCGAAGCCGTCTGCATTCCTGGGAGAACACCTCGCACCACGATGCGACCCCGTCGTTACATAGGGTTGGGTATCGTTTGAATTCGAACGATTCAGATTCCGATTCTGATTCTTTGTTTCGATTCTGATTCTTGACGATTCTCGATTACGATTCTTTTAAGAGGCAGGGTCAAAAAAAAGTTTAGGATATTTTAAATGAGCTAGCTAACCTACAGTCTTTCTGAATGAAATAGTCTGACATTCTCCATCAATTTTAATTCTATTAACTTTTTATGAACTTTACTATAAATTCCTCACAGGGCTGTTTTCAACTAGAATATAAATATCAAATCTATGAACTTGAATATAAATATTATAAATTATGAATACATTTTCCCAGGGGTACACTTTCCTCAAGAGAGCTTTATTTTTGAAAACCTCATGAAAACACATTTACACACACAAGTGTATGATGCTGCAGGTACTTAAACATGTTACCGTGCTCCCACTGATGGGCTAACCTGGTGCAGAAAAGCAAATAAACAATAAGAAACAACTTGCAAAACCCAGTCCAGATTAGCAGCAGGTACAGTATAAAATCAGAGACAGTTCTTGTTTAGGAAAATGACCATATCCGCCTTCTCAGGCAGGATGCGTGAGCGTTCTGGACAGATAGTGTCTCCTGCTGTGGAAAATACACGTTCGCTGGGTGTGGAAGAAGCTTGAACACATAAATAGGAGAAAGCTAGATCTGACAGCAAAGGATAAGTCTTTTGTTGGTTCCACCGGACCACCACCATGCAGCAGGGTCGTCAGACATAAGTATCGGTGGAACGTCCTGGTACATCTGCAGCTCTCTCTCCACTCGTTTCTTGATGGACATGGAGCTCTGTTATTTCGCGGTTATTTCAATTTTTTTTGTAAAGTAAAGCCACACTTTCGACCGCCGACGCCCGCTATCCATGCTTGAGCTTGACTGACTCGCTCGGCTATGCTAACACTTCCAGGAGTGGGCGCTTCTTCGTTGGTGTTCAGCGGCTTCTTCTTCCGGTTCGGCGGACATATTTTTTTCCGGTTGGCGGACTGGTATCGAAAATAGGAATCGAAATTTAAACTTTTTAACGATTTCGGGAGAATCGGAAAGTTAGTCCCGGTTCCAATCGATACTCGATACTCGATACTCAACCCTAGTAGTGACATCTCCCACTACAACGCGAGCAGCTTGTACTAAAAAGGTAATTGTTGTCAGTTGTGTGGGCACAACTTGGCTTCAATAAGGATGAGGTCGACCAAAAAGTACTTGTAATTAAGTGCAAACACAAAATATTGTCTAACATATGTAATCTTTTCTAACATTTAGAGCATGGTCATGTTACCAAATATGAACAATGCACGGCACAAAAAAAGAGAGTGATTCAGACTAATTACAAGCTTTTACCTTATTTTTTATACACCATAGTATTTCAAATTATGTTCTTTAGATAGGCTCCAGCAAACCCAGCGAACCCGAGAAGGACAAGCGGTAGAACATGGATGGATGGATGGATGAAATGAAATAATTTGTTTGTCCTTTTTAAGGAAAATTTGTTTTTTTTTGTTTTTTTGCAAAACATTTTTATAGTGGCTCTTGGGTTGTTACAATAAATAGCCCTTGATTGTTCATCTGTGCATGTTCTTTTCAGTTACTTGTTTCAAAACTATACACATTTGTAGAATAAACTTATTTAAGAGGGGAATAATCCTGCATTAACCGAAATTGAAGTACAATGTTCAAGTCCCGGTAATTGTGATTTTGATTGTTGCCATAATTGCTTAACCCTACTTTCTAGTACTAGCCTACACTCCCTCCATCCCTTCTGCCTTTTCCCCCTCTCACCCTCTTCACCTAGTTGAATATTTATGTCGATTTATATATTTGGTATTATTTATGCAATCAATCAATCAATCAATCAAAGTTTATTCATATAGCCCTAAATCACGAGTGTCTCAAAAGGCTGCACAAGCCACAACGACATCCTCGGCTCAGATCCCACATCAGGGCAAGAAAAAACTCAACCCATTGGGATTACAATGAGAAACCTTGGAGGGGATCGCAGGTGTGGGGAAAATGATATGTCTCAAAGTGACGTCACAAAACACTAACAAAACCAATAATTTACATTGCTTTTCACCAATGCTAATGGTGGGTCTGCATGAAGGGGAACCATTATGCTGCATCATAGCTACACGCTTTAGGCTTTTGACTCAATGTATAAAACGTACCATCAGTGAAAACCCAAATCACTTTTTAAAGGTTGTGCAATTTGATTTTTGACCAAAGGTTTTTGTGTAAGATATGTTATGTCACTCAAAACCAACAAGAATAATGACTGACTTTAGGAATGAGACTGCATAAGTGGTCTATATAGCTTTATGTCCACTTTAGGATTTTTCCATTTTTAAGACAAACAAAGTTCAGGTCAAAACTTCCAAATTTGAACCATGAAGTCGGTGCTTAACTTTTTTTTTAATACTTGCATTACAGTTACAATGGTGCTTAAAACATTGCTGTACAGTTAATCAAGCCTCAAAGAATTTGACCCTGGAACAGGTTATTTAAATGATCACAGGGCAAGTTTGTGTCAGACCTAAGCGGTTCTTAGAATGCCTGCACAGGGCACCTATTAGCTGGCAGTGACGTGATGATAAGGAAGAGCCTAATATGGGGGCCCCGCCTCTTTAACAATGCATGAGCACGGTAAAGCGAGAGGGGACGCACTCGCACTCCAACTAGGTCAAACTGTCTCAGGAACAAAACATAACAGACCTCAAGTTTGCACAAATCATTACAGCAAAACAAACTTGTCACTCGCTTGACGCCCTCCACTTTTCTTCGCCCTTATTTATCTCTTTCCTAGAATGGTGATGATAATAATAATAAAGAAAATCTCCATTGCAAATTAGCCTCAGTTGGTTGTGAAGTTTTCCTGCCGCCGTTTGAAATGCATATGAAAACGCCAGCCGGAGCCACAACTTACCTTGTTGCTGACATCGGGGGACAGGGAGAAGAAACGCGGCGTGCTCTTTGAGAGCCGCTTTGCCGTTGTGTACACAAACCGCGCAAAGCGAGATAAACCGGGGGCGCGCGTTCATAAAATATACATTTGCTTCTTTGTCTTTCGTTAAGATCTTCTGCAAATAGTGCTGATGCAAGGAGGGCGTAAAAAGGGAGAGGAGCTCGCGGGCGTGTTTGAAGAATGACTTAACCCCAAACTTAACTGTACTTTTCTCTCTCTTACACCGCCCCAACCTTGGAGCGCATTAAGTGTCTCGTCGTCGTCTTCTTCCTTAGTGCACGTGCGACATGAGGGAGCAGCTGCAGCGTCAAAGATGGCGGAAGTGGAAGTGAGACAGATGCAAAGATTGTTTTAGTTTACTAACTGCACTTTGCAAGAGTTACCATTCTTTGCTTTTAGCTGCCAGTCTGGGCCTCCATACTTTTGTTTATATGACACTTTTGTTTGTATCATCATGACAACAAGACATTTTTCTCACCATTGAGCTTGAAATTATTTGGTTGTCCCCGGATCTTAATTCAAGACATTTTAGACTGTTGCAGGCTTCCAGCTTTGTGGCAACAGTCTGGGGAATGCTCTTTTCTGTTCCCAGCGTTTAAAGCAAGGCCATAAAAGTGTGATTGGAGGAGTCTGGTGTGGAAGTACATATCATTGACATGTAACTTCACACGTGGACAAAATCTTGTTGCAGTGATCTCAGACTTCCTCACAGTAGGTTTAGAAGGTACTTTGTCGTTTTTTCCCCCAAAACATACCTAGCAAACTTCCCGCTTTTGCAAGGAAATTCCTTTTTTGGTCTTTTTTACCCAGCGTTTTCCCGGTTTGTCCACAAAAAAACAAATATTACTGCAGCGATTGGGTCTGCTCGATTCAAGCCTCAGCTACTCAGGGGTGGGCTCGTGAAGACATGCCAAACTTTGTATAAATATCTTGACAAAAAGTAGGGTCCTTGAGGATGCATGGGAGTTTGCCCAACCCGTCTACATGAGTTTTGTGGACTTGGAGAAGGCATTTGACCGTGTCCCTCGGAAAGTCCTGTGGGCAGTGCTCAGAAAGTATGGAGTATCGGACTGTCTGATTGTGGCGGTCCGCTCCCTGTCCGATAGGTGTCAAAGCGTGGTCTGCATTGCCGGCAATAAATTGGACTCGTTTTCACTGAGGGTTGGACTCCGCCATGGCTGCCCTTTGTCACCGATTCTGTTCATAACTTTTATGAACAGAATTTGTAAGCGCAGTCAGGGCGTTGAGAAGATCCGGTTTGGTGGCTGCAGGTTTAGGTCTCTGCTTTTTGCAGATGATGTGGTCCTGAAGGCTTCATTGGCTGGGATCTTCAGCTCTCATTGGATCAGTTCGCAGCCGAGTGTGACGCGACTGGAATGAGAATCAGCACCTCCAAGTCCGAGTTCATGGTTCTCGCCCGGAAAAGGGTTGAGTGCCATCTCTGGGTTGGGGAAGAGATCTTGCCCCAAGTGGAGGAGTTCAAGTACCTCGGCGTCTTGTTCACGAGTGAGGGAAGAGTGGATTGTGATATCGACAGACGAATTGGTGCAGCATCAGTAATGCGGACACTGTATCTATCTAATGTGGTAAAGAAGGAATGGAACTGGAAGGCAAAGCTCTTAATTTACCGGTCGATCTACGTTCCCATCCTCACCTATGTTCATGAGCTTTGGGTTATGACCGAAAGGACAAGATCACGGGTACAAGCTATCGAAATGAGTTTCCTCCTTCGGGTGGCGGGGATCTCCCCTCAAGATAGGGTGAGAAGATCTGTCATCCGGGAGGAACTCAAAGTATAGCCGCTGCTCCTCCACATCGAGAAGAGCCAGATGAGGTGGTTCGAGCATCTAGTCAGGATGCCACCCGGACGTCTCCCTCGGGCACGTCCGAGCGGTAGGAGGCCACGGGAAGACCCGGGACACGTTGGGAAGACTATGTCTCCAGGCTGTCCTGGGAACGCCTCAGGATCTCCCGGGAGGATCTGGACGAAGTGACTGGGGAGAGGGAAGTCTGGGCTTCTCTGCTTAGGCTGCTTCCCCCGCGACCCGACCTCGGATAAGCGGAAGAAAATGGTTGGATGGATGGATATTTGTATTGATTTATTGGCAATTTGTAATGTTTAAAAAAAAATCAATATCCCTCATTTCCACTCAATTTCCCTTGAAATTTCCAATTTTCTGAAATGCAAATGTTGACAGTTATGCCCAACCCCTAGTTCGGTGTTTTAAGTAAATACAAGGTCCGAATTGAATCCAAGTAGGCCCTGGAGGGCTCCAACAAGGTCCCAGAAGAGCCCAAGTGGTCCCAATGACACATTGGGTTGCCAAAAGGTCCTCTCATAAGGGCCCTGGCTTTGACCTGGAAACTTTGAGTACATTTTGGACCTTGTTGAAGCTCCGGAACATTTACAGTTGAGTAAGCCAGTTTTGGGGCCCTTCAGGTCTGTTAGTTTATTCTTCTTTAGTCTTTGGACTTTTTCCAGTTAAAGTAAATAGACTCCAATCCCTTTGGAGACACTTAAGGTCAAAAAGTACCCCTAAAATTCCTAGCCCCATTTTAAAAGTGTCCCAACCTGTTTAAGAAACTTGTCTTCCCCTTTCTGTTGGTAAGGCGGCCAGGTCCCAATATTTTTAGGGCCTACTCATACTCGCTGCTGGACTGACCCTCCCTCTCCTGGCCGCTGTTGGCCTGCACTCGCAATGATTCCCATCACTTCTATTTTGAAATTTCTCTCATTCTGTGTATTATTTACAGTCTTATTTCAAGTTTTTTTTAAAATTATTACTACTGTGGAAGCTTGCAGCTGCCAGGAATTACCTGAGCAAGAGGTGTGATTGTGTGGATTAAAGGACTTATTGAGTCTCATATTTAGTCTGTGGGATCATTATCCTATGGAAAGTCGGGTTTAAAAAACGCAAGGTTTAAACTTCAATGAATTGAGTCAGTTATCATTCGTAACCTGCAAGGCGCAATCACAATCCTGTCATTCTGTAATGTGGCTTTGTTGTGTGCATGGAATCATGCCTACCTCTTCCAGGAGGTGAAGTGCGCTTTGCATGGGCCTGAGTAAGTGCACTCACACGAGCTAAACATGCCAGACTTAAGGTGTCAAGTAGGCCCAGGCACTGTTATAGGAGGTGTTTGAGTCCGTCCTTAGGAGTCGGTCTATACATCAAATAGAGCATTGGCTGATCTTATACAACTTTAGAGCTTAATTGGTTCTGTGCTGAGCTCTTAACTTAAAAAACTTGTATCTCAAATTAATGTCTCCCATTGTAATTATTTAAAATACAATTAATTGGTGATTGGCCCCGCAAAACAGCAAAATTGTAGCATGTAACATGCTGTTTATGATGAAAAACAAACTTTTAGATAAGACATATTGTATGAAAAAACAATAGAATACAATGTAGTACAAACAACTATAACTGAAGTAATGTAATAATAATGTTCAGCATTTACCTTGGAGAGTGGACTTCTACAGTATCTCCCTACAGCTGTTTCTCCATCAGACACCATCAGAAGCTTTTTTTTATATATTCATTGATAAATACTAGAGATGTCCGATATTATCGGACTGCCGATATTATCGGCCGATAAATGCTTTAAAATGTAATATCGGAAATTATCGGTATCAGTTTCAAAATTATTGGTATTGGTTTCAAAAAGTAAAATTCATGACTTTTTTAAACGCCGCTGTGTACACGGTCGTAGGGAGCGGGTACAGAGCGCCAATAAACCTTAAAGGCTCTTCATTTGCATGCCGATCCAGTCACATAATATCTACGACTTTTCACACACACAAGTGAATGCAAAGCATACTTGGTCAACAGCCATACAGGTCACACTGAGGGTGGCCCCCCAACCTCAAGTTGACGACATGCGCTGTCATATTTTTGATGATATATTTTTTTAATTCAACAAATACTCTTGACTGCACTGTCCTTCAAACTCATTTTCTTTGTTCCCATGCTTGGAAAGCAAAGTAATGTCCATTTCGAGCTACAAGTTAATGCTAGCAAGTTTTGACCTAATGTTTTGGGCGGATCTCACAATTTGCTACAACAACTCATGGTGTGGATGCTTGTAACTGAAATGTTTTCCTGCATCTTAAAGCATAACAATAGGCTGAGAGACAACTCTTATTTCAAACACTTTTGAGTTGGGGCACTTTTCAGTTGAACTACCACTGTAGTTTATTACATGTGATTTCCACATGTTTTTGCTGGGACATGTCATTGGTCCATCCACACCAGAGTACACCTGCAAAACAGATTGTGCTCACCTATTAGGGTGCTTTAGTCCACTTTCACCATCGCGTCCCTTTTGATGCCGACAAGATGATTCCAAGGGCTGCCAACCTCAGCGATATTCTGTTTGACACACTTTCATCGTCACTGTTGTGTCAATTTAGAAAAATGTTTTCCCGTAGGTGGGCTGCTACATTTGTTGTCAGGTTGTCACATCCACTCAGAACCCAACAATCCATGTAGGGCATCTGCACCTTGTCCATCCCAGTCTGCTTCCACACGGACACAACTCTGAATATATACAGTTGTGGTCAAAAGTTTACTTACACTTGTAAAGAACATAGTGTCATGGCTGTCTTGAGTTTCCAATAATTTCTAAAACTCTTATTTTGTTGTGATAGAGGGATTGGAGCACATACTTGTTGGTCACAAAAAACATTCATGAAGTTTGGTTCTTTTATGAATTTATTATGGATCTACTGAAAATCTGAAAAAGTTTGGTTGTTATCATCAGTCATCAACAATTGAGAACAGAGACATGGATATTGGAACAGTGTAGGTCTGACCTGGTAGGATATGGACAGCATGTATGTCAACTTTTGATCGCAACTGTATATATATATGTTATGTATGCATGCCTGCTTTGGAGCCCCTGCCTTGAAAGAAAATAAAGTTTGCCTTGGTGCCCTAAAATATGAGCCCTCCTTTAAGGCAACACTTGCCTTGGCCTTAAAAAGTTAAAATTAGAGGCCTGTGTGTATATATATATATATATATATATATATATATATATATATATATATATATATATATATATATATATATATATATATATATATGAATGTAGAGATCTACAAACCCCGTTTCAATATGAGTTGGGAAATTGTGTTAGATGTAAATATAAACGGTTTGCAAATATAAATATAAATATAAATATAAATGATTTGCAAATCATTTTCAACCCATATTCAGTTGAATATGCTACAAAGACAACATATTTGATGTTCAAACTGATAAACGTTTTTTTTTTTGTTGCAAATAATCATTAACTTTAGAATTTGATGCCGGCAACACGTGACAAAGAAGTTGGGAAAGTGGCAATAAATACTGATAAAGTTGAGGAATGCTCATCAAACACTTATTTGGAACATCCCTTAGGTGAACAGGCAAATTGGGAACAGGTGGGTGCCATGATTGGGTATAAAAGTAGATTCCATGATATGCTCAGTCATTCACAAACAAGGATGGGGTGAGGGTCACCACTTTGTCAACAAATGCGTGAGCAAATTGTTGAACAGTTTAAGAAAAACCTTTCTCAACCAGCTATTGCAAGGAATTTAGGGATTTCACCATCTACGGTCCGTAATATCATCAAAGGGTTCAGAGACCCTGGAGAAATCACTGCACGTAAGCAGCTAAGCCCGTGACCTTCGATCGCTCAGGCTGTACTGCATCAACAAGTGACATCAGTGTGTAAAGGATATCACCACATGGGCTCAGGAACACTTCAGAAACCCACTGTCAGTAACTACAGTTGGTCGCTACCTTTGTAGGTGCAAGTTAAAACTCTCCTATGCAAGGCGAAAACCGTTTATCAACAACACCCAGAAACGCCGTTGGCTTCGCTGGGCCTGAGCTCATCTAGGATGGACTGATACAAAGTGGAAAAGTGTTATGTGGTCTGATGAGTCCACATTTCAAATTGTTTTTGGAAACTGTGGATGTCGTGTCCTCCGGACCAAAGAGGAAAAGAACCATCCGGATTGTTATAGGCGCAAAGTTGAAAAGCCAGCATCAGTGATGGTATGGGGGTGTATTAGTGCCCAAGACATGGGTAACTTACACATCTGTGAAGGCGCCATTAATGCTGAAAGGTACATACAGGTTTTGGAGCAACATATGTTGCCATCCAAGCAACGTTACCATGGACGCCCCTGCTTATTTCAGCAAGCCAATGCCAAGCCACGTGTTACATCAACGTGGCTTCATAGTAAAAGAGTGCGAGTACTAGACTGGCTAATGTGTGGCGCATTATGAAGCCTAAAATACCACAACGGAGACCCCCGGACTGTTGAACAACTTAAGCTGTGCATCAAGCAAGAATGGGAAAGAATTCCACCTGGGAAGCTTAAAAAATGTGTCTCCTCAGTTCCCAAACATTTACTGAGTGTTGTTAAAAGGAAAGGCCATGTAACACAGTGGTGAACATGCCCTTTCCCAACTACTTTGGCATGTGTTGCAGCCATGAAATTCTAAGTTAATTATTATTTGCAAAAAAAAAAAAAAAGTTTATGAGTTTGAACATCAAATATCTTGTCTTTGTAGTGCATTCAATTGAATATGGGTTGAAAAGGATTTGCAAATCATTGTATTCCGTTTATATTTACATCTAACACAATTTCCCAACTCATATGGAAACGGGGTTTGTACAAAAATATAGCGTTATTTAGTGTAATGATTACACTCACGTTTGTTTTATTTAGATGTGGGTTTATTTGCTGGGAAACCGAAAGCACTCCCAGCATGCCTTGCAGCACCTGATTTTCTACAGCTTCACATGAAACCATAACCTAATAAATCAAACATTAGATTGTTTTTATTGTATGTTAAATAACTCACGCACTCGGCAGAGACACAAGCAGTCAAGCACTCAGAGCAGACTCAGTCGGACTGTCTCTTGGTAATGTTACGATATCCATGCCAAAAGGCAAGATGAATGCGCTCAAAAGTACAGTAAGGCTCCACTTTTCAAACTGTGCTAGCTCGATGCTAATTACCATTGGATTTGCCATAGACATGAAATTTTACATGGCAGTTTCAACAACTCCAAATTTGGTAATGAAAACTACAACTAAGATGCATGTTACAATCCAACAGCTGGTGTGTTATATGTACAATACTTACAGTATAAACACCTTGTAGGACTCAAAAGACAAGACTGGCACATTCTACTTAGAGGCAAAGACTACTTCCTGGCTATACACTACTGCCATTTAACGTCTTGAAATTGCAACTGTATGCAAAGTATACCAAATAATACAGTACATAACAGTACTTGCAAGGAGACACAGAAGTGTAACAGAACATGTTAACACTACACAACTCAGTTTTAAATGTTGAAATAAAAAACACATTCAAAAAGTTAAATACAATTTTTAACACATATGAGCACACACAAAAGTACCAACATTGGTACCGTTGAGAACTGATGTTGATTCTAACATTGTTTTAGAGCTGTCCTACTCAAATAGTGGAGCGGGCCCCCTGGGGGAGGGCGCAGTGCGATGCCATGGCCGTGTGACATCAGGGAACATGTTTTTTTTGGCGTACCAGAATATGATGAAGTGAGATGATGAAAGACCGGTGTGTTATTTTGTTTAATGTGAATAAGCTTACAATGTTATGCAGAGGTATACTTATAACAATTTTATTGACAAATTATACTATCTATAATCAGTGGACAGTGGAGAGTGGGGGTGGGGAGGCGCAAAATATTTTCTTCTTCCTAAGGGGGGCGCAACAGAAATATTTAAGAAGCACTGTTTTAAGCCACAATGTTATAAAAGTTTTAATATAGTAAAATTAACCTTTAATTTAAGTGTGAATGGAAGATTTTTGCCGTTGTGACTTGGTGTCACAACATTACAGCTTTAGGCTACGTCTACACTAAGCCGGATAACCCCTTAAATGAATAATTATTTAGCATAAGCCCCGTTTCAGCCACACTAAACTATCGTTTAAGGTGCTCCTCCTCTGGCAATTTTTTACACGGGTAAGTGCGCCGTGTATTTCCTAAATCTCCGGCTCTCAGCTTTGTATGGACTCATTGATCGTTTACAACCTGAGTTCGGAGAGGAAGTGACGCCAGAAAGACCGCGCCGCACACAGGAAGTGACCTCAGAAAGAACGCGCCACAGCCAGCTTCATAATAAAGCAGTTTCGTAACTCGGAGCTAACCACTAGAAATATGGAGGCGAGTCATCCAGACATGCCCGTGTTTCTCCTTCCGTCTGTACAGCCGCTTGTGGAAATCACACATGAATACCTTAATTGAAAGCAATTGCAGCTATTTCGTATACAACACTTCTCAGACGGCAAGATAACTTTTCAATGTCCAGGTCAGCTGTGATTCTACTTACCGAAAAAGTTTGTCCATTTGTCGAAGGAGAGACACTATGAATGCGGGCTCCCGTGGATGTGGTAAATGAAGGTGAAGGCAAAAGAGTGAGGAGTGTCCTGATCAGATATCTAGATCCCAAGATTGATTGTTGTAAAATGTTCTTTGTCACATTGTGTACTTTCGTGTCCAATAAAGATTTGATTAATTTATGATGGCTCAGGTGTGATTCACTACAAAAGGGCCCCACAGCACACTGGATTCCAGTTAATTGAAATACCACAACACTGGATATTGTTCAGATAAGTTAAATTTAAGAACTTGTACACAAAGCAACACTGGAGGTGACTATAACGTGTGCATTTTCCGCGCATGCGTACTAGGTCGTGTTGCGACGGCGAACGGAGGGGGGTGATGGGGTCTTAAACGACCACTGTGTGTGTGTGGACAAGGATAAGGTTAGGTGGGATTTACCCTGGATAACCTTAGTGTAGAAGGGGCCTTATTGTCACACATCAGCTTAAAGTATAGTATCAACGATTGGCTAATACTTGTTAGTCTTCGCTTATGATCAAGACAAAATACATTGTGATGTTTAATGGAAGTATTCAATGGCGGTGCTCGTTACGAACTGCAATAAAACACAATTTCATTTTTCGTTTAGCTAAAAGAACATGATATCAAAAAGTACAGTGGACAAAATGATTTTCATGGGACAAAAACAATATGCTTTGCTTAGACAATATATGCAAGTGCACGGCTGCAGGAGGCCCACGGTGGTGGAGGGGGAGGAGGATTGTTTGGCTTGATAATCACGCGGCGGGCTGCGATAAGGGAAAAAAGTGTTTGGCGCAAAGAAAACACGGACAGGCGCCAGTACTCCATCCGTGACCCCACCGCCGCAGCCCCCGTGATTGGGGTCAGCCAGGGATTCCTCTCTGGCCAGCTAATGTGATTGCATCGCAGCAATCCTCCTAAACGCCATCACGTCTGATCTGCATAGTAATTGGCTCCACTCTCCTTGGATGTGACCTTGGGAGGGTGTCACTCCTGCTGCTCTGTCCTGTACCACCAATCATACATACAAACCCCGTTTCCATATGAGTTGGGAAATTGTGTTAGATGTAAATATAAACGGAATACAATGATTTGCAAATCCTTTTCAACCCATATTCAATTGAATGCACTACAAAGACAAGATATTTGATGTTCAAACTCATAAACTTTATTTTTTTTTTGCAAATAATAATTAACTTAGAATTTCATGGCTGCAACACGTGCCAAAGTAGTTGGGAAAGGTCATGTTCACCACTGTGTTACATGGCCTTTCCTTTTAACAACACTCAGTAAATGTTTGGGAACTGAGGAGACACATTTTTTAAGCTTCTCAGGTGGAATTCTTTCCCATTCTTGCTTGATGTACAGCTTAAGTTGTTCAACAGTCCGGGGGTCTCCGTTGTGGTATTTTAGGCTTCATAATGCGCCACACATTTTCAATGGGAGACAGGTCTGGACTACAGGCAGGCCAGTCTAGTACCCACACTCTTTTACTATGAAGCCACGTTGATGTAACACGTGGCTTGGCATTGTCTTGCTGAAATAAGCAGGGGCGTCCATGGTAACGTTGCTTGGATGGCAACAAATGTTGCTCCAAAACCTGTATGTACCTTTCAGCATTAATGGCGCCTTCACAGATGTGTAAGTTACCCATGTCTTCGGCACTAATACACCCCCATACCATCACAGATGCTGGCTTTTCAACTTTGCGCCTATAACAATCCGGATGGTTCTTTTCCTCTTTGGTCCGGAGGACACGACGTCCACAGTTTCCAAAAACAATTTGAAATGTGGACTCGTCAGACCACAGAACACTTTTCCACTTTGTATCAGTCCATCTTAGATGAGCTCAGGCCCAGCGTAGCCGACGGCGTTTCTGGGCGTTGTTGATAAACGGTTTTCGCCTTGCATAGGAGAGTTTTAACTTGCACTTACAGATGTAGCGACCAACTGTAGTTACTGACAGTGGGTTTCTGAAGTGTTCCTGAGCCCATGTGGTGATATCCTTTACATACTGATGTTGCTTGTTGATGCAGTACAGCCTGAGGGATCGAAGGTCACGGGCTTAGCTGCTTACGTGCAGTGATTTCTCCAGATTCTCTGAACCCTTTGATGATATTACGGACCGTAGATGGTGAAATCCCTAAATTTCTTACAATAGCTGGTTGAGAAAGGTTTTTCTTAAAGAGTGCGGGTACTAGATTGGCCTGCCTGTAGTCCAGACCTGTCTCCCATTGAAAATGTGTGGCGCATTATGAAGCCTAAAATACCACAACGGAGACCCCCGGACTGTTGAACAACTTAAGCTGTACATCAAGCAAGAATGGGAAAGAATTCAACCTGAGAAGCTTAAAAAATGTGTCTCCTCAGTTCCCAAATGTTTACTGAGTGTTGTTAAAAGGAAAGGCCATGTAACACAGTGGTGAACATGCCCTTTCCCAACTACTTTGGCACGTGTTGCAGCTATGAAATTCTAAGTTAATTATTATTTGCAAAAAAAAAATAAAGTTTATGAGTTTGAACATCAAATATCTTGTCTTTGTAGTGCATTCAATTGAATATGGGTTGAAAAGGATTTGCAAATCATTGTATTCCGTTTATATTTACATCTAACACAATTTCCCAACTCATATGGAAACAGGGTTTTTACAAAAATATAGTGTTATTTAGTGTAATGATTGCACTCATGTTTAATATTTCTTCTATGCGCAATTACATTTTGGTATTCCTTGGATTCATACGAATGCTCAGATGCGGGGGGCATGAATTCCAAGGCACGTCTCGCCAGAACACCGGCAAATGGACTGGTTTGTTACATGCAATGTTTGACCGTATGATAACCGAGACGGTATACAAAAACCAGCGCTAAATTATGGCAAACATTTTCATAGAAAACCAAATCAATATCAATCCAAGAAGTTGGGCGCATGAAAACCAAGGTATTACTCCTAAATATGTCCAAAACAGGTTTTGGGTTGCATTTTTATAAACTACACAGATTTAAGATATCCGTCGCATGTAAAACGTAAGTTGAGATGTTATGTTCTGGTTTCCGTTTCGGTTTACTATTTAGCAGTGGCGGGCCATGCATTTCCCACCTAGGCCTTCAATGATGTCCCACTTCAATGATTACCTCTC
Organism: Entelurus aequoreus; assembly: GCF_033978785.1. Classification (NCBI taxonomy): domain Eukaryota; kingdom Metazoa; phylum Chordata; class Actinopteri; order Syngnathiformes; family Syngnathidae; genus Entelurus; species Entelurus aequoreus. Next base: position 40,453,908 of record NC_084734.1, read on the forward strand.
CAAATACCATAATTGATGTCACCACATGACCATTACTGGAGAAATACTATAGAGGAACACATTTACGCACTAATGAGCATTGTACAAAACGGGTTATTTTCTGGCGCATTTTAAAAATCAATAAACCCGCATCAGCAATTAAAACATATTTTATGTGGTACTGTCAAAATTAAAATGGCATATTAAACATGAACAAATAAAGAAATAAAATATCTGAACTCACATTTCATCGCCGGGACAGCTGAGCTAGCTTCCGGGGTTGACCGACATCATCTCACAAGATGTAATTTCTCTTTAAATATCCTTCTTGAAAATGGCCTTTCAAACATACGTGTTATTTTGTCTAATCATAAAAGATGCAGACGAGGCGTGTTTGCTGAGTTTGTAAAGTTTACTCATCGATACCATCAAGATGCCGGCATGTCTACATTCAACAACATAAACGGGGCTTCTGCGCATGCTATTCACTACTGTGGCAGGCTGGGTAATTCGGGAGTTCTTATTAAGGCTGAAACGACGCGTCGACGTAGTCGACGTCATCGGTTACGTAAATACGTCGACGCCGTTTTTGTGCGTCGACCCGTCGCATATTTACGTCACACTACCGTCATGGCGAAGCGCAAAGCAGACGATCAAAGCAGACGATGCGAGCGAGGGGGGAAAAGCATGCCAAAAGTGGTCAAAAGTGTGGGAGTATTTCAATAAACGACCTAATAATGTTGTTGTATGCACACTGTGTCGAGCGGAAATGGCCTATCATAGCAGCACAACGGCTATGAACGAACATTTGAAAAGAAAACCATCAACTAGTCAATCGTCCGCACGAGCATACGTAGTCATCATTACACAAAAACATGAATGTGTCATTTGTATCTGCTAGGGGTGTAACGGTACGTGTTTTGTATTGAACCGTTTCGGTACGGGGCTTTCGGTTCGGTACGGGGGTGTACCGAACGAGTTTCTAAGCTAAAGCTAAAGTGTTAACAAGCTGCTTTGCTCCGTCTGCCTCTGTCTCAGCACGCAGCATTGTCCCACCCACACAACCATCTGATTGGTACACACGAAGCATTACCAGCCAATCAGCAGTGCGTATTCAGAGTGCATGTAGTCAGCGCTTCAGCGTGGAGCAGATAGGTGTTTAGCAGGTGAGCATCAGGCAGCGGACTCTCCCCAAATGATAATAAACACCTCCCAGTCAACTACTAGTAACATCACTATGAGCCCGTTGACCTTCTAGAAATATAAACTGCAGCTCAGCTCACTCGCAGTCCTGGCTTGAGGTGAAGGCTAATTACCTCTCAGTTCCAGCCACATCGACCCCTTTTGAGCGCCTATTTTCAGCTGCTGGGAATATTGTAAACAAGAAAAGAACCAGAGCATGTACACATGCTAACCTTTCTTCATTACAACTGTTAGTCACTCACTGGAATGAGTAGAATTGGTTATTGTGTACTGTGTTGGACTGGATGTTTATTTTGCACATTTTAAAAGCAATACTTAATGTTTACAGTGCTCCAGAATATCTAGATTGGCACTTTTTTGTATTGGATGTTTATCTTTATTTTTGCACATTTTAGCAAATAAGCAATACTTTCACTTTTGTTTAAATGTTTACACTGTTGTTTCAGAATATTTCGTTTTGCACTTTTTTGTATTGGATGTTTATCTTTATTTTTGCACATTTTAAAGCAAAATAAGCAATACTTTTACTTTTGAAATGCTTATACTATTGCAGAATATTAAGATTTGCACTGGATGTTGACTTTTATATTTGCACATTAAAAAGCAAATAAGCTACTTTTAATTTTGTTAAATGTTAAAAGTTTTAAATGTTTACATTGTTACAGAATATTTAGTCATGTTGTTGTCAATGTTGACTGAGTGGCCATACTTCTTTTTTTTTTGTAAATAAAAGCCATGCCTTTTGAAAAAACGGGCCTACATTTATTTTTTCATCTTCATTTTGAATAAAAAAATAATCGGTAAAAGGAAAAATAATCTATAGATTAATCGAACAAATAATCTATAGATTAATCGAACAAATAATCTATAGATTAATCAATAGAAAAATAATTGTTAGCTGCAGCCTTAGTTCTTATGTTACCTAGCTCATAACATCACTATATATATCTGCCTTAGGCCATCTAGAAGGCCTTACTGACAATAACTCGTGATCTGATTGGCTATCGCAACTGTCTGTCAAATGTATGTGTCCGTTCACTTACAGTGCATAGACGCCCACATTATTGATTCTGAAGGCTCTCGGTAGATTTGGTACAGCATGGCAACATAAGCTAGCTGAATTCTGATTGGATAAAAACTCTATAACCTAAAAACAACAGCGCTGGAAGGATTAAATATGACATGAAGAGAATATGAATACTTTGAGATATTTAGGGAAAGTAAATAAAAAATGACTTTTATCTTTAATTATGATCATGATTTCTGGGTATGTTAGGCCAGCAGAGAAGACCTTGCTGGCCCTGACGGCACACCACTGATATTTAGTAGGATTACGCACATTTGCTTGAATTGGGTTCCCACCACAACCAGCAGATGGTGCTGTGCTGTGTCGACACCCACTCTGTAATTACTGCCACCTACAGGACCGGAGTGCAACACCAGCGTTTTTGTACTTTTTTTTTTCATTTTTCAATTTCGAACATGGGCATGTTTGCAATATGTGGACTTTTGGTGGAGATCTTTTGAGCACCATTGTTGCGTTAGACGCTGTTCATCATCAGCTATGGAGTCAAAGCCAAAATGAAACCCACGGGTGTACTGCCAGGGGTGTCACCCATCAGCGTTGACCATCATCTGCAGCGAGATGGACACTTTTTTTCCCCCTTCCTGCTCGCCTGTCAGGTGAATGTCTCGGAGGGCAGATTGCAATTTACCCCCTCCTCCCCCTTACCTCCCTTCACCCCTCAGGTGAGGTGTGTGTGTGTGTGTGTGTGTGTGTGTAGGTTGTAAATACGCCTCCTCCTCCTGCCCCCGCCAGGCTCTCACTTCGCCGTCCCCCGCTACCCGTATGGCCAGTAATGAGGCGGAGTTTGATCAGGTCGGCCTCGACGTTCCGGGGAAGATCTCACTTGAGCCACTGGCCCGTAATGGAATCTGCATCTAATGCATACATAAATCACAGCCCTCTTTCAGGACATTTTCATATGCATAATGTCCTCCAACACCCCCCCCACCCCCTTTCCATTTCACTCTCTTTCCACCCAATGAGCTTTGTATGGTAGTGGGGGGTGGGGGGTGTAATAGTGATAGAAACAGAAAGGCAATGAGTTCTTTCTTTTTCCTGCCTTTTTTTCTCTCTATTCTAAGGGAATTATTCCATCCCGTGCTTTGTGCTGACAAGACGGGATGAGATGATGTTAAGATTGGCGAGCATCTTCTCAAGGTGGCTGTCCGACACCTGTTCTCGCCACGTGCGGAAACGACGACAGAGGCAGCAATGATGATGAAAGAGGAGAAAAGGAATAAATAATCATCGGGAAGGGAGAATTTGTCAAATCCGCACCAAGAAGGACAGTCAATATGGCCTTCCTCTCTTTTCGTCTTCCTTCCCTCCCGCCTCCCTCGCCGCCCGCCGCCTTTGTTATGTTAATTTGGACGGATGTGGCAGATCTGCGGCGATTTTTCATGTGCGAGTGACGAGAGATAAAAGGCGAGTGACGAGGTGTCGCCACCGTCCTCAGTGTTCGCCTCTCACGCGCTAACAAGCTACCGCATTGTGCCGCCGCCCATTTGCATCGGCGAGACGCCACTCCATCCCACCTCCTAAAAGTTTATGCCTCCTCGTTAGGGCCGCCGCCGCGCTCAGATTAAAACGTGGGCCACACTTTCCTACCTGCGTGAACACGTGCAGGACATATGTGCCTTTATGGGCGTGCAGCAGCCATGCTTAGGAATGTTATGTGTTTATTGGAGGGTCGCTCGTAAGTACCTATATGTCACCCCCCCCCCCCCCCCCCACACACACACACACGCATCTCCTTAGATGATACAAGCTGCCATATCAGCATGGGCTAACCCCTTCTTAATCACATTTGCATTTTTATTTTGGAGATATTCCTCAAACGTTTGCATTATTGAGGATTTATGACGAGCTCCTCGCCACATCCTCCATCAACTTCACTCATAAAGAAGATTTTCCATAACTCACGGGCGGGCGGAATATGAGCCCAGCAGCCCCCCACCCCTCTGAAGTAATTAGATAGCAGAATTGTGATATGGAAAGTTTGAATAAATCACTTTGTTTATGAGTGCGGAGGCCTTGAGAGTCAAAAGGCTGCCCAGTGAAGACCACACATTTGTTTTTCCCCCCTCGTCACGGATGACTTTTGATTACCCTGAAACGTTTTTTGTTGTTTTTAGCCTTGATTTGGGCCGTGTGTGTGACATGTGTAAACAATGTGAACTTATCACTACAAACACGAGTGTCACGATGCGAGGAAGAAGATGATCAAACACTTTTTTTCTGGGAGGCAAAGTACCCAAGATGTCTGACAGGAAGTGTATCGCCAGGAAGCTGCTTGATGTCACATTTAGAAGCACACTGGTTCATTTGTTTTTTTTTTCCACTCGGAGGATGCTTTTCCTGTCTTTTCTGACTTGATGAGATATATTTTGTAAAATGTCCGACTATATTCACTATGTTCACTTGTAAACAGGTATTTTGTAAAAAGCATATTAATTTTTTTTAAAGGCGTTTTGTACCATAACTATGAAACCATTGACTGTAAATAAACCTTACACACCCACACCTCTGTCACTTTAAAACCCATTTACTGGCTGACACATGCATGCCAAGGCAATAGGTGGCGATAAAACCCAGGGTCGACCCTTCCTTTAGGCGAAACACGCGCTGTGCTTAGGGCCCCACGATCTGTGCGTGAAGAAGCGCATGTAAAAAGTCAACGATTGAAATGAAATTTTAGTGCAAACATATTCCTAGCACCCTCCCACTCTGTCACCGGTAAGAATATTATGGAACATTTTTCCAGTCATCATGTCTCAGGGTTACTGTTCTTATATACAGGTTGAAGTTGGAACATGTGCAACTTGATGTTTTCGTTATGTTAAATGTGTTTTTCAAAAATTAATACTAGTACAAAACATGCATCAAATTAAATTCAAGTTTTATTACAATTATTTTTTGCTTAGGGCCCCAATTTAGGCTGGGGTAGCCCTGCTATAACGTCCAACCCTTAAGAAATGTTTACCTTTCTTCAGGGATTTGTTTACATATAAACTAATACTCAATACACATTAAAATGCAGCAAACTACACTTTCTAGATTATTGATTGATATATTCTTTTTTTAACTTTATGGATTAAAATCACATTAAAACATAATAAAAAAGTGTACATGGAATAAAGTATTTTTTTACATATAATGTTCATTTTCCTTCTGGGATTAAAATGTGTAAATAAAAAAACAATCAATACACATTAAAATGAGCACGGTTTATTTTTTATGATTTTATTTATTAATATATTTATTTATTTTATAAATTAAGATGACAAACAAAACAAATTAAAGGATTTATAAACTAGAAAAATACTCCAAGAGTGAAAACCTCCACCATCCTCTATTTCCTAATAGGAGGGAATCCTTAAAAAAATCCTGAATCCAGACGGTGGTCCGGTTTACCCCAAAATAGAATCACTTGTTCCTTATCCCATTTTCAACCTTTTTCCTGAAAGTTTAATAAAAATCAGCTAATACATTTTGAGTTATGTTGCTAACCAACAGACAGACAAACAAACCCCAACAAACACATAACCGCTTAGCGGAGGTAATTAATTAATGGATAAATGCAATTGCCGTGTCCGTGCACATTTGTTTTGTTCATATGACGCTTCCAAAAAGGCTGCAAGAGGGTTAATGTTTTGTATCTATGTCAGCACCTGGGACCTTTTCATTCTATAGCGGAACCCTTGGAGTGAACCCTCTTGTCAGTCATCCACTGTCTTTGTCTCTGTGGGTGGAGCCAAGAAGCTACATACACACACATATAAGTTTAGCCTCAGAATATAATTGTAAAGTAAAGTAGTAGAAATGATCCAAATCACCCCCAAAATGTTATCACTGTTTTTTTCCCCCATTGCTGACATCTCCTAAAAGTTTCATTAAAGTCTGCTCATAACTTTTGAGCTATGTTGCTGACTAACTAACTGACTAACTAATCATGATAATGAAATAACCTCCTGGAATAGCTAATTAAAGCAAAGCCGCATGGAGTAAAGTAAATAAATCAAAGATTTAAAAAAAGTAACACTTCAGATGTTATTGTTATTTCACATTTATGTAAAATGTATCAAAATCACCAATCTTGCACAACATTTAGTTCGCACAGCAAATTCAAGTAGGTGGACAAAAGGCGATATAAAGTGTTTGTAAAAGAGCTGGTCAAAATAAAATGTTGACCATGATTGGTTAACAGGCTGGTAAAAGTAGGCTGACCATATTCTGAAATCCCAAAAAGAGGACACATACAGTATGCGTGCCAAGGCCGGGACTAGGTGAAAATTTGCCAATGATACTCGAACTTGCTTTATAAATAATATATTTATTTAAATAAAGCATTTTTTCTCCTCTGTTGACAGCAGTGTTGGCACTAGGAATTTTCAAAATGGGGTCCCATGGACCCCATCAAGTCATAAAAATGGGGTCCCACAGTAAATTTTTGGGGTCCCACTTTTTTGTAAGCGTTTTGAAAACAAATGACAAATGTATGCATTATCTTGTTATAGCTCACATTCTATATTGTGTTTTGGAAAAAGGTTGTCATAAATGTTACTTAATTCATTAAAAACGATAACAAAAGAAAACAAATGTGTATACATATATAAATGTATTCAGTTATAAACATTCATTCACTTTCTTCTTTCCTTCATGGATCTAAACTTTACCGCTGCTGGTAGTTTTTTCTATGTTTTTATTTAATAAGTTGTAGGTGTATTTATTTCAGTATAAAAGTGTAAAAAGTGTTTTGCTTGCGTCATGAAATGATGATAATGGTGTGCCAGGGCATACATACATTTTATATTTAACGCTTAAATCTCTGGAGTCTACATCAACTTCAGATCAATTCCTCATTTCAAAAAGTTTTAGTTTTTTTATGTTGTTTTTTTGTTTGTTTGTTTTCCACCCTTTTTTGTCAAACAAAACTATGTTTTTTAAGGCAAACACACAAAATATGCACAATCTTTCACCAAAAATATTTTTCAAAGTGGAATATTTGATGTGAAGTAATCGGAACCTTTGATAGGTCAATAATTCATAATAACATTGGTTTTGATTCAATATTATGTTTTGAGCAATGACCGTTTGAAAGAAGAAAAAAAACAGCTTTGTTTTATTAGTCAACATTGCAACTGTTTCTAAATTACATTTCACCTTTAAGCTTTTTTATTTCACTTTTGTTATGTTTTTGTTTATTTTAATAGTATTTTTAGAATGTGCCGTGGGCCTTTAAAACATTTAGCTGTGGGCCACAAACGGTAAAAAATAAAAAATTTAAAAAAATATCTGCGTCCTTTCTGATTTCAATGCGTTAAAAAGACACAAAAAGTGTGTTAACGCCAACACTGGTTGACAGTATAACAAAATAAGTCACACTTATATTCTGTAACATTCACAGTTTTGAAAAAAAAGTGCAGAGGTAGAAATATTCAAAATAACCTCTTGTATATAATCTAAACATAAATAATGCCTCAAAACAAGTTAATTAAATTTAAACAAAAACAGCAGACGAGCTCTCGCCCTGCACAGCTGTTTTGTGCTTTATAGTGTCGATATGGGCTTGTAGATCGTTGGCCCCTTTATTTGCCACAGATATATACGTTCCTGCTTTGCACACAGTGTATTCTGCTTTCCACGCCACGATTAAAACACAGATACTTTTCCCGCAAATCATCCGTGAAGTTGCATTTACGTTTCGGCTTCTCTCTTGTGTTCTGTCTGTCGCTTGACTGTCTCGCTCTCTCGCTCTCTGTCTCTGCCCCTCCCTCACGAATGTTGCTGCGTGCGCACACCTTCACAATTCAACCCCTTCTTAACTCTGGACGTACATTGAAAATACATGCAACCCTAACTCAAAATACTGGACATTTGAGGCATTTAAAAAACCCCGCCCGGACAGACCGGACAGCCCCGCAAAAGAGGACATGTCCAGGGAAAAGAGGACGTATGGTCAGTCTAGTAAAAGTGCTAGCATGTTAGCATCTTCGCTCATCTCTTCTTCTTTAGGAGGCCACCGTTGTGTAGGAGTCACGTGCACACCACCCCTAGCTCAGAGTAGGTGCTGACTGGTTCTGATCATCACTTTGGGAAATATCACGCTTGTGTTCTTACTAGTCCAACAATATAACAGCCTTTTACTTGAATTGAGTTGTTTTGTTTTATGTATGGACTGATTTCCTGTTTAAATGTGGGCTTTGTCGTCTTGAGCTCCCATTCCATTCTTCACTCGTTGTTTTTGAAGAAGAAAATTCCCTGTGTTTTTTTTTTTGTTGTTATTTTGTGCGCTTGTCTGATCGTTAGCGTCACCTGTGTGCCATCAGTCCTCGTCAAGCCGCCCCCACTACCCCCGCACCTCCCATCGTGTTCTCTCACCTGTGTCTTGTTTGCTAATTAGTCATCTTGCATTTTGTCGCTTGGTTTCTCTCAGTCTGTCACCCCCATCCATCCACCTTCTTTCTCTCTTACTTGCTCCTGTGCTCATTAGTTTAATCAACATCACTTCCTGCCTGCTGATGACATCACTGCATTTGGACTTTCTACTTTTCTGGTGCTGCTCTAATCTCATCAACATGACTTTTCAATGTCCATATGCTCTCCAGATTAGGGGTGTCCAAAGTAGGCAGTGGGCCATTTTTTTGTCCCTCAACCTATTCTAAAAATAAACATATATATTTTTGGAGGTTCCACTAATATTACACTTGCTTTTTCAAGTACAAGAACTTCGATGGCCATGGTTTCTTCAGCTAAATCCTGAGAACCAGTGTCTTCCGCAGTGGCCATTTGTGTTTTGCATAACAGGGCTATTTCCCCCCAAATGTGTAGACCAGGGGTGTCAAAGGTATGGCCCGAAGGCCGGATCAGGCCCGCGAACAGGTTTTTTCCGGCCTGCGGGATGAGTTCGCTAAGTATAAAAATGAACCTGAAATTTTTTAATGAAATAAACAGCTGTTCTAAATGTGTCCACTGGATGTTGCAATAGCAATTCTTTGTATCTTTGTAGATGATGCTACATATGTACAAAATAAACAACATCAGTCGAGGAAAATGATCAAACTACATAAATAACATACTGTAATTTGATTTTGATATTATTTTTTTATCTTGATAGATTGAAAATTAACACCAAGGAGTTGACTGATGAACATTATCACATAATTTATTCAGATAATATAAATAACGACAAGTAAAGATAGAATAATATTAACCGCAACATGTAAGTGTAAAAAACCCCCACCGCATTATGATTTCTACATTTTCAGAATGTGCTTGTTCTATTTTTAAACAAAGAAAACAATCTAAAGTTGTCTTTATTTTTAAATTATCGTGCCGTGATTTTACCAGTCCGGCCCTCTTGGGAGTAGATTTTTCTCCATGTGGCCCCCGATTTAAGATGAGTTTGACACCCCTGGTGTAGACAAATGTGTACTGTAAAGGACACTGGTTCTCAGGAGGTTATATCAACCTACATTACCGTACATTTGATTGCTTTGAGCGCGGTAAAGTGTTTTTCAAATAGTGAGACGCAGTAAGAGGCAGGCACTTAAGTATTAGTATTTTGTCCACGGATATCCCCGATCAGCATTTTTCGCCGCAGATCTAATACTTAGAAAACAGATATCAATTTAAAATGTGCTAGTACAATCGTCCCTCGCCACATCACGCTTCAAATATTGCGGCATCACCACATTGCAGATTTTATGTTGTTAATTTTTAAAGAACATGCATTCCCCAACATTTTTGCCCTAAATTAAGCATGTTCAAGCATAAAATGGTAAATTAACTGAAAATATCAATACTACAGTAGTATTAGCCACGAGATGAGACCAAACCAATTAGAGCATGCTGTTCAGTATTGTGGGCACTGATTGGCTCACCCTCAGAGAGCTTTAATGTATTGGATTAAATGTGTGTAAAGCTGACTAAATGGTGTTATTTCGTGTCTAGAAGGCTTTCATAATGTGGAAACATTTAGTTAGAAGGTTTTTTATGTTGTAGCTATGAAAATATTTGATTTATAAATAATAATTGCTACTTCACAGAAATTAATTAATCGCTATCCGGAAACAATTAAAATCTTACTTTGCTGTTGTAAATCAGATGACTTATTAAACGGAACCTATTATGCAAAACCACCTTTTCTTAACCATTGGTACCTGTTTTTGTGTATATTGGATCTACATGAAATCAAACCATGGAGGCATGTGCCTTCCTTCATACTTTCTCCCAACGAGCCGTTTGAAATTTCCCCTATTTGTGACGTTTTTACCATATGTGACGTTTTTACCATTTGTGACGTTGTTACCATTGGTGACATCAGCGGATATCTCCATATAAATGCACTTGAATTTTTTTAGGTGCAATGACAATACATTTGTAATCTGTTCTGTTAAATTATATTGTATCTATTAGAGGTGGAAGAAATAATAGATTTTTGGATGTGTGGGGGCATGCAGACATGGACAATTATAAAATTGATTAGTAAACGTCAATAATCGTGAATTGATTTATTTATTGTAAATTATTGTCCTAAATTTGGCTGACTGCAGTGAGCCACCTCACCGAGACATCCGACCTGCTGTTTTTATTATAGGACAATTATGTTCCAGTTTTGCACATATTTTCTATAATTCGACAAATGTGGGAATTGATATAACTGTTTCTTATTACAAATGCACAGTTTTTTTTTTAAAGTTGCACATAAAAACACTTATTTCGTGGCACAAAAAGATATTTAAAACTGCATCAAAGATGCATCAAAATTCAACTTTTTATCAATTCGGAGCTCCTGAATCGTAATCATAATCGAATTGTAAGGTGCCAAAGATTCCCACCACTATTATTCATATATGGTAAAGTTTTAGCCAAACAACTTTGCGTGAGTCCTCCAGTGTAGTCTGGCATTGTAGTCAATAATTTCCTTGTTTTTCTCTATCCTCTTTTTGTGGGGCAGACTGGCTTGTACAGGACATGCATCTTCTGATGTTGCCAATTCTAATACACATTAGTTTGAACATATAGCTGTCGGTGGACTAGATATCTAAGTGCTAAAAACTACAACATGGCTGACAGGGAGAAGACACAGTCCATGTGGAGGCATGTACTGTATATGCCAGGGCTATTCAACTACATAATGAATAGGGCCGCAGTTTCAAGAGCCCAAGGACTCAGGGGCCAGACATCGAAATGTGGCTGTTTCGTCAGAAAGTGCCACCAGAGGTTATATTCTTTTAAGACGCCGTTTACTTAATTACAAAGTAAACACATTGGCTTTCACACTTCACTGTCAATAAATTCATTAGTCTGCCTTCGTTAATCCTTTCCAGCGTGTGCAGCTAGACAGATAGTTAACAGCATGAAAAATTGGAAGCTCCAGAAGTTTTGTTTATAATGAATTTGAATTATTTTCCCTCCTCAGTTTTATTTCTTTACACTTCTTCTTTCATTTAGGTTTGTTAGATTGAAAATGTAAACAGAAAATAAATAATACAAAAGTATAATATCCATTCTCTATTTTACTTAATAAATTCCAATATGTATTTTACATAAATAAAACAGATTTAAAAGTGCCATATGTAATAATTTCATGTCAAGTCATCGTTAAATGTCCTTGATATGTCAAAAGACATTAATAAATCATGCTAATACCTTTATAACTGATAACAGTTGTTCACCTGGGATATGCTCATTTCAAAATTAGATTTACAGCCCCAAAATGTTGTTATTGTTTTCATTTCGATGCCCCGCCCTCTACCGTTTGACCAATTAGAAAGTCTGTAAGTGTGTCACATCCAGGTTGCTAGTTACGCACCGCCCTCTTCGTCTGGCTACTGCCACTGGTAAAGTTACTAAACATGTCAGACCTTAGTAAATCTAAAAGGCGTCGTTACAATTATCAACCTTTTCATGACAAAGTCAGGAAAAAAACAAGGATTTGTATTGGGGATGCCTTTGAAAGATGGAGACGATTGAAGGCGGAGAAGATTTTTTCATCTGACGCCAAACTTGCTAATTTCCTCCTTGATAGGTAAGTCAGGCATTTATGTTTTGTTATTACTTGCAATAAATGGAAATTGACATTTCGTAGGCAGCATGGTGGAAGAGGGGTTAGTGCGTCTGCCTCACAATACGAAGGTTCTGAGTAGTCGTGAGTTCAATCCCGGCCTCGGGATCTTTCTGTG